>NW_027422441.1:0-84599 GCF_037893015.1 Macrotis lagotis
TTGCCTAGGCCTTGCGTTTTCATGCATTAGCCTTGCCTAGCCTCACCGTGCCTTTCCTAGCGTTACCCTTTGCTTGCCTTGCCGTGCATTGCCTAGCCTACGTTGCCGTGCCTTAGCCTTGTTTCCCCTTGCCGTGCCGTTCCTTCCATTACCCTTGCCTTCCCTTGCTTTCCCTTGCCTTCCTTGCGTTCCGTTGCTCTTTGCTTACTTTCCGTGCATTGCCTAGCCTTGCGTTGTCATGCCTTAGCCTTGCCTCGCCTGACCGTGCTTTCCCATGCGTTACCCTTTCCTTGCCTTGCCGTGCATTGCCTAGCCTGCGTTGCCGTGCCTTAGCCTTGTTTCCCCTTGCCGTGCCGTTCCTTCCGTTACCCTTGCCTTTCCTTGCTTTTCCTTGCCTTGCTTACCTTCCGTTACTCTTTGCTTGCATTCCCTGAATTGCCTAGCCCTTGCGTTGTCGTGCCTTTGCCTTATCTGGCCTGACCTTGCCTTCCTTTGCTTTAAGATTTCCTTGCATTGTCGTGCATTGCCTAGCCTTGCGTTTTCGTGCATTAGCCTTGCCTAGCCTCACCGTGCCTTCCCTTGCGTTACCCTTTCCTTGCCTTGCCGTTCATTGCCTAGCGTTCGGTGTCGTGCCTTAGACTTGTTTCCCCTTGCCGTGCAGTTCCTTCCGTTACCCTTGCCTTTCCTTGCTTTTCCTTGCCTTGCTTACCTTCCGTTACTCTTTGCTTCCCTTCCCTGCATTGCCTAGCCTTGCGTTGTCGTGCCTTAGCCTTATCTCGCCTGACCTTGCCTTCCTTTGCTTTAAGCTTTCCTTGCATTGTCGTGCATTGCCTAGCCTTGCGTTGTCGTGCATTAGCCTTGCCAAGCCTCACCGTGCCTTGCCTTGCGTTACCCTTTGCTTGCCTTGCCGTGCATTGCCTAGCCGTGCGTTGTCGTGCCTTAGCCTTGTTTCCCCTTGCCGTGCCGTTCCTTCCGTTACACTTGCTTTTCTTTGCTTTCCCTTGCCTTCCTTACTTTCCGTTACTCTTTGCTTGCCTTCCGTGCATTGCCTAGCCTTGCGTTGTCGTGCCTTAGCCTTGCCTCGCCTGAACGTGCTTTCCCATGCGTTACTCTTTCCTTGCCTTGCCGTGCATTGCCCAGCCGTGCGTTGCCGTGCCTTAGCCTTGTTTCCCCTTGCCGTGCAGTTCCTTCCGTTACCCTTGCCTTCCCTTGCTTTTCCTTGCCTTGCTTACCTTCCGTTACTCTTTGCTTCGCTTTCCCTGCATTGCCTAGCCTTGCGTTGTCGTGCCTTAGCCTTATCTCGCCTGACCGTGCTTTAAGCTTTCCTTGCATTGTCGTGCATTGCCTAGCCTTGCGTTGTCGTGCATTAGCCTTGCCTAGCCTCACCGTGCCTTGCCTTGCGTTACCCTTTGCTTGCCTTGCCGTGCATTGCCTAGCCGTGCGTTGTCGTGCCTTAGCCTTGCCTTCCCTGAATTGCCGTAGGCGTGCCTTTTGTTGCACTTTGCCTTGCCTGGCTTTGCCTTGCCTTCCTTTCCTTCCGTTACTCTTTCCTTGCCTTGCCGTGCATTGCGTAGCCTTGCATTGTCGTACCTTATCCTTGCCTCTCCTGACCGTGCTTTCCCATGCGTTACCCTTTCCTTGCCTTGCCGTGCATTGCCTAGCCGTGCGTTGTCGTGCCTTAGCCTTGTTTCCCCTTGCCGTGCCGTTCCTTCCGTTACCCTTGCCTTCCCTTGCTTTCCCTTGCCTTCCTTGCGTTCCGTTACTCTTTGCTTACTTTCCGTGCATTGCCAAGCCTTGCGTTGTCATTCCTTAGCCTTGCCTCGCCTGACCGTGCTTTCCCATGCGTTACCCTTTCCTTGCCTTGCCGTGCATTGCCTAGCCTGCGTTGCCGTGCCTTAGCCTTGTTTCCCCTTGCCGTGCCGTTCCTTCCGTTACCCTTGCCTTTCCTTGCTTTTCCTTGCCTTGCTTACCTTCCGTTACTCTTTGCTTGCCTTCCCTGAATTTCCTAGCCTTGCGTTGTCGTGCCTTAGCGTTATCTCGCCTGACCTTGCCTTCCTTTGCTTTAAGCTTTCCTTGCATTGTCGTGCATCGCCAACGCCTTGCGTTTTCATGCATTAGCCTTGCCTAGCCTCACCGTGCCTTTCCTTGCGTTACCCTTTGCTTGCCTTGCCGTGCATTGCTTAGCCGTGCGTTGTCGTGCCTTAGCCTTGTTTCCCCTTGCCGTGCCGTTCCTTCCGTTACACTTGCCTTTCTTTGCTTTCCCTTGCCTTCCTTACCTTCCGTTACTCTTTGCTTGCCTTCCGTGCATTGCCTAGCCTTGCGTTGTCGTGCCTTAGCCTTGCCTCGCCTGAACGTGCTTTCCCATGCGGTACCCTTTCCTTTCCTTGCCGTGCATTTCCTAGCCTACGTTGCCGTGCCTTAGCCTTGTTTCCCCTTGCCGTGCCGTTCCTTCCGTTACCCTTGCCTTCCCTTGCTTTCCCTTGCCTTCCTTGCTTTCCGTTACTCTTTGCTTGCTTTCCGTGCATTGCCTGGCCTTGCGTTGTCATGCCTTAGCCTTGCCTCGACTGACCGTGCTTTCCCATGAGTTACCCTTTCCTTGCCTTGCCGTGCATTGCCTAGCCGTGCGTTGTCGTGCCTTAGCCTTGTTTCCCCTTGCCGTGGCGTGTTACTTGCCTTGCCTGGCTTTGCCTTGCCTTCCTTTCCTTCCCCTTTCCTTGCCTTGCCGTGCATTGCCTAGCCTTGCGTTGGCTTTCCTTAGCCTTGCCTCGCCTGACCGTGCTTTCCCAAGCGTTACCCTTTCCTTGCCTTGCCGTGCATTTGCCTAGCGTGCGTTGTCGTGCCTTAGCTTTGTTTCCCCTTGCCGTGCCGTTCCTTCCGTTACACTTGCCTTTCCCTGCTTTCCCTTGCATTCCTTACCTTCCGTTAATCTTTGCTTGCCTTCCGTGCGTTGCCTAGCCTTGCGTTGTCGTGCCTTAGCGTTGCCTCGCCTGACCGTGCTTTCAAATGCGTTACCCTTTCCTTGCCTTGCCGTTCATTGCCTAGCGTTCGGTGTCGTGCCTTAGACTTGTTTCCCCTTGCCGTGCCGTTCCTTCCGTTACCCTGGCCTTTCCTTTCTTTCCCTTGCCTAGCTTACCTTCCGTTACTCTTTGCTTGCCTTCCCTGAATTTCCTACCCTTGCGTTGTCGTGCCTTAGCCTTATTTCGCTTGACCTTGCCTTCCTTTGCTTTAAGCTTTCCTTGCATTGTCGTGCATCGCCTAGCCTTGCGTTTTCATGCATTAGCCTTGCCTAGCCTCACCGTGCCTTTCCTTGCGTTACCCTTTGCTTGCCTTGCCGTGCATTGCCTAGCCGTGCGTTGTCGTGCCTTAGCCTTGTTTCCCCTTGCCGTGCCGTTCCTTCCGTTACACTTGCCTTTCTTTGCTTTCCCTTGCCTTCCTTACCTTCCGTTACTCTTTGCTTGCCTTCCGTGCATTGCCTAGCTTTGCGTTGTCGTGCCTTAGCCTTGCCTCGCCTGAACGTGCTTTCCCATGCGGTACCCTTTCCTTGCCTTGCCGTGCATTGCCTAGCCTACGTTGCCGTGCCTTAGCCTTGTTTCCCCTTGCCGTGCCGTTCCTTCCGTTACGCTTGCCTTCCCTTGCTTTCCCCTGCCTTCCTTGCTTTCCGTTACTCTTTGCTTGCTTTCCGTGCATTGCCTAGCCTTGCGTTGTCATGCCTTAGCCTTGCCTCGACTGACCGTGCTTTCCCATGAGTTACCCTTTCCTTGCCTTGCCGTGCATTGCCTACTCTGCGTTGCCGTGCCTTAGACTTGTTTCCCCTTGCCGTGCCGTTCCTTCCGTTACCCTGGCCTTTCCTTCCTTTTCCTTGCCTTGCTTACCTTCCGTTACTCTTTGCTTGCCTTCCCTGAATTTCCTAACCTTGCGTTGTCGTGCCTTAGCCTTATCTCGCCTGACCTTGCCTTCCTTTGCTTTAAGCTTTCCTTGCATTGTCGTGCATCGCCCTGCCTCGCGTTTTCGTGCATTAGACTTGCCTACCCTCACCGTGCCTTTCCTTGCGTTACCCTATGCTTGCCTTGCCGTGCATTGCCTAGCTTTGCGTTGTCGTGCCTTAGCCTTGCATCGCCTGACCGTTCTTTCCCATGTGTTACCTTTTCCTTGCCTTGCCGTGCATTACCTAGCCTGCGTTGCCGTGCCTTAGCCTTGTTTCCCCTTGCCGTGGCGTGCCTTCCGTTACCCTTGCCTTTCCTTGCTTTTCCTTGCCTTGCTTACCTTCCGTTACTCTTTGCTTGCATTCCCTGAATTGCCTAGCCTTGCGTTGTCGTGCCTTTGCCTTATCTGGCCTGACCTTGCCTTCCTTTGCTTTAAGCTTTCCTTGCATTGTCGTGCATTGCCTAGCCTTGCGTTTTCGTGCATTAGCCTTGCCTAGCCTCACCGTGCCTTGCCTTGCGTTACCCTTTGCTTCCCTTGCCCTGCATTGCCTAGCCGTGCGTTGTCGTGCCTTAGCCTTGTTTCCCCTTGCCGTTGCGTGCCTTTTGTTGCACTTGCCTTGCCTGGCTTTGCCTTGCCTTCCTTTCCTTCCGTTACTCTTTCCTTGCCTTGCCGTGCATTGCCTAGCCTTGCATTGTCGTGCCTTATCCTTGCCTCGCCTGACCGTGCTTTCCCATGCGTTACCCTTTCCTTGCCTTGCCATGCATTGCCTAGCCGTGCGTTGTCGTGCCTTAGCCTTGTTTCCCCTTGCCGTGCCGTTCCTTCCGTTACACTTGCCTTTCCCTGCTTTCCCTTGCCTTCCTTACCTTCCGTTACTCTTTGGTTGCCTTCCGTGCTTTGCCTAGCCTTGCGTTGTCGTGCCTTAGCGTTGCCTCGCCTGACCGTGCTTTCAAATGCGTTACCCTTTCCTTGCCTTGCCGTTCATTGCCTAGCGTTCGGTGTCGTGCATTAGACGTGTTTCCCCTTGCCGTGCCGTTCCTTCCGTTACCCTGGCCTTTCCTTCCCTTTCCTTGCCTAGCTTACCTTCCGTTACTCTTTGCTTGCCGTCCCTGAATTTCCTAGCCTTGCGTTGTCGTGCCTTAGCCTTCTCTCGCCTGACCTTGCCTTCCTTTGCTTTAAGCTTTCCTTGCATTGTCGTGCATCGCCTAGCCTTGCGTTTTCATGCATTAGCCTTGCCTAGCCTCACCGTGCCTTTCCTTGCGTTACCCTTTGCTTGCCTTGCCGTGCATTGCCTAGCCGTGCGTTGTCGTGCCTTAGCCTTGTTTCCCCTTGCCGTGCCGTTCCTTCCGTTACACTTGCCTTTCTTTGCTTTCCCTTGCCTTCCTTACCTTCCGTTACTCTTTGCTTGCCTTCCGTGCATTGCCTAGCCTTGCGTTGTCGTGCCTTAGCCTTGCCTCGCCTGAACGTGCTTTCCCATGCGGTACCCTTTCCTTGCCTTGCCGTGCATTGCCTAGCCTACGTTGCCGTGCCTTAGCCTTGTTTCCCCTTGCCGTGCCGTTCCTTCCGTTACCCTTGCCTTCCCTTGCTTTCCCTTGCCTTCCTTGCTTTCCGTTACTCTTTGCTTGCTTTCCGTGCATTGCCTAGCCTTGCGTTGTCATGCCTTAGCCTTGCCTCGACTGACCGTGCTTTCCCATGAGTTACCCTTTCCTTGCCTTGCCGTGCATTGCCTAGTCTGCGTTGCCGTGCGTTAGCTTTGTTTCCCCTTGCCGTGCCGTTCCTTCCGTTACACTTGCCTTTCCTTGCTTTTCCTTGCCCTGCTTACCTTCCGTTACTCTTTGCTTCCCTTCCCTGCATTGCGTAGCCTTGCTTTGTCGTGCCTTAGCCTTATCTCGCCTGACCGTGCCTTCCTTTGCTTTAAGCTTTCCTTGCATTGTCGTGCATTGCCTAGCCTTGCGTTGTCGTGCATTAGACTTGCCTAGCCACACCGTGCCTTGCCTTGCGTTACCCTTTCCTTGCCTTGCCGTGCATTGCCTAGCCGTGCGTTGTCGTGCCTTAGCCTTGTTTCCCCTTGCCGTGGCGTGCCTTTTGTTACACTTGCCTTGCCTGGCTTTGCCTTGCCTTCCTTTCCTTCCGTTACTCTTTCCTTGCCTTGCCGTGCATTGCCTAGCCTTGCATTGTCGTGCCTTATCCTTGCCTCGCCTGACCGTGCTTTCCCATGCGTTACCCTTTCCTTGCCTTGCCGTGCATTGCCTAGCCGTGCGTTGTCGTGCCTTAGCCTTGTTTCGCCTGACCTTGCCTTCCTTTGCTTTAAGCTTTCCTTGCATTGTCGTGCATCGCCTACCCTTGCGTTTTCATGCATTAGCCTTGCCTAGCCTCACCGTGCCTTTCCTAGCGTTACCCTTTGCTTGCCTTGCCGTGCATTGCCTAGCCTACGTTGCCGTGCCTTAGCCTTGTTTCCCCTTGCCGTGCCGTTCCTTCCATTACCCTTGCCTTCCCTTGCTTTCCCTTGCCTTCCTTGCGTTCCGTTGCTCTTTGCTTACTTTCCGTGCATTGCCTAGCCTTGCGTTGTCATGCCTTAGCCTTGCCTCGCCTGACCGTGCTTTCCCATGCGTTACCCTTTCCTTGCCTTGCCGTGCATTGCCTAGCCGTGCGTTGTCGTGCCTTAGCCTTGTTTCGCCTGACCTTGCCTTCCTTTGCTTTAAGCTTTCCTTGCATTGTCGTGCATCGCCTAGCCTTGCGTTTTCATGCATTAGCCTTGCCTAGCCTCACCGTGCCTTGCCTTGCGTTACCCTTTGCTTGCCTTGCCGTGCATTGCCTAGCCGTGCGTTGTCGTGCCTTAGCCTTGTTTCCCCTTCCCGTGCCGTTCCTTCCGTTACACTTGCTTTTCTTTGCTTTCCCTTGCCTTCCTTACCTTCCGTTACTCTTTGCTTGCCTTCCGTGCATTGCCTAGCCTTGCGTTGTCGTGCCTTAGCCTTGCCTCGCCTGAACGTGCCTTTCCATGCGTTACTCTTTCCTTGCCTTGCCGTGCATTGCCCAGCCTGCGTTGCCGTGCCTTAGCCTTGTTTCCCCTTGCCGTGCAGTTCCTTCCGTTACCCTTGCCTTTCCTTGCTTTTCCTTGCCTTGCTTACCTTCCGTTACTCTTTGCTTAGCTTCCCTGCATTGCCTAGCCTTGCGTTGTCGTGCCTTAGCCTTATCTCGCCTGACCGTGCCTTCCTTTGCTTTAAGCTTTCCTTGCATTGTCGTGCATTGCCTAGCCTTGCGTTGTCGTGCATTAGCCTTGCCTAGCCTCACCGTGCCTTGCCTTGCGTTACCCTTTCCTTGCCTTGCCGTGCATTGCCTAGCCGTGCGTTGTCGTGCCTTAGCCTTGTTTCCCCTTGCCGTGGCGTGCCTTTTGTTGCACTTGCCTTGCCTGGCTTTGCCTTGCCTTCCTTTCCTTCCGTTACTCTTTCCTTGCCTTGCCGTGCATTGCGTAGCCTTGCATTGTCGTACCTTATCCTTGCCTCTCCTGACCGTGCTTTCCCATGCGTTACCCTTTCCTTGCCTTGCCGTGCATTGCCTAGCCGTGCGTTGTCGTGCCTTAGCCTTGTTTCCCCTTGCCGTGCCGTTCCTTCCGTTACCCTTGCCTTCCCTTGCTTTCCCTTGCCTTCCTTGCGTTCCGTTACTCTTTGCTTACTTTCCGTGCATTGCCAAGCCTTGCGTTGTCATGCCTTAGCCTTGCCTCGCCTGACCGTGCTTTCCCATGCGTTACCCTTTCCTTGCCTTGCCGTGCATTGCCTAGCCTGCGTTGCCGTGCCTTAGCCTTGTTTCCCCTTGCCGTGCCGTTCCTTCCGTTACCCTTGCCTTTCCTTGCTTTTCCTTGCCTTGCTTACCTTCCGTTACTCTTTGCTTGCCTTCCCTGAATTGCCTAGCCTTGCGTTTTCGTGCCTTTGCCTTATCTGGCCTGACCTTGCCTTCCTTTGCTTTAAGCTTTCCTTGCATTGTCGTGCATTGCCTAGCCTTGCCTTTTCGTGCATTAGCCTTGCCTAGTCTCACCGTGCCTTGCCTTGCGTTACCCTTTGCTTGCCTTGCCTTGCATTGCCTAGCCGTGCGTTGTCGTGCCTTAGCCTTGTTTCCCCTTGCCGTGCCGTTCCTTCCGTTACACTTGCATTTCCCTGCGTTCCCTTGCCTTCCTTACCTTCCGTTACTCTTTGCTTGCCTTCCGTGCATTGCCTAGCCTTGCGTTGTCGTGCCTTAGCCTTGCCTCGCCTGACCGTGCTATCAAATGCGTTACCCTTTCCTTGCCTTGCCGTTCATTGCCTAGCGTTCGGTGTCGTGCCTTAGACTTCTTTCCCCTTGCCGTGCCGTTCCTTCCGTTACCCTGGCCTTTCCTTCCTTTTCCTTGCCTAGCTTACCTGCCGTTACTCTTTGCTTGCCTTCCCTGAATTTCCTAGCCTTGCGTTGTCGTGCCTTAGCCTTATCTCGCCTGACCTTGCCTTCCTTTGCTTTAAGCTTTCCTTGCATTGTCGTGCATCGCCAACGCCTTGCGTTTTCATGCATTAGCCTTGCCTAGCCTCACCGTGCCTTTCCTTGCGTTACCCTTTGCTTGCCTTGCCGTGCATTGCCTACCCGTGCGTTGTCGTGCCTTAGCCTTGTTTCCCCTTGCCGTGCCGTTCCTTCCGTTACACTTGCCTTTCTTTGCTTTCCCTTGCCTTCCTTACCTTCCGTTACTCTTTGCTTGCCTTCCGTGCATTGCCTAGCCTTGCGTTGTCGTGCCTTAGCCTTGCCTCGCCTGAACGTGCTTTCCCATGCGGTACCCTTTCCTTTCCTTGCCGTGCATTTCCTAGCCTACGTTGCCGTGCCTTAGCCTTGTTTCCCCTTGCCGTGCCGTTCCTTCCGTTACCCTTGCCTTCCCTTGCTTTCCCTTGCCTTCCTTGCTTTCCGTTACTCTTTGCTTGCTTTCCGTGCATTGCCTGGCCTTGCGTTGTCATGCCTTAGCCTTGCCTCGACTGACCGTGCTTTCCCATGAGTTACCCTTTCCTTGCCTTGCCGTGCATTGCCTAGCCGTGCGTTGTCGTGCCTTAGCCTTGTATCCCCTTGCCGTGCCGTTCCTTCCGTTACACTTGCCTTTCTTTGCTTTCCCTTGCCTTCCTTACCTTCCGTTACTCTTTGCTTGCCTTCCGTGCATTGCCTAGCTTTGCGTTGTCGTGCCTTAGCCTTGCCTCGCCTGAACGTGCTTTCCCATGCGGTACCCTTTCCTTGCCTTGCCGTGCATTGCCTAGCCTACGTTGCCTTGCCTTAGCCTTGTTTCCCCTTGCCGTGCCGTTCCTTCCGTTACGCTTGCCTTCCCTTGCTTTCCCCTGCCTTCCTTGCTTTCCGTTACTCTTTGCTTGCTTTCCGTGCATTGCCTAGCCTTGCGTTGTCATGCCTTAGCCTTGCCTCGACTGACCGTGCTTTCCCATGCGTTACCCTTTCCTTGCCTTGCCGTGCATTGCCTACTCTGCGTTGCCGTGCCTTAGACTTGTTTCCCCTTGCCGTGCCGTTCCTTCCGTTACCCTGGCCTTTCCTTCCTTTTCCTTGCCTTGCTTACCTTCCGTTACTCTTTGCTTGCCTTCCCTGAATTTCCTAACCTTGCGTTGTCGTGCCTTAGCCTTATCTCGCCTGACCTTGCCTTCCTTTGCTTTAAGCTTTCCTTGCATTGTCGTGCATCGCCCTGCCTTGCGTTTTCGTGCATTAGACTTGCCTAGCCTCACCGTGCCTTTCCTTGCGTTACCCTATGCTTGCCTTGCCGTGCATTGCCTAGCTTTGCGTTGTCGTGCCTTAGCCTTGCATCGCCTGACCGTTCTTTCCCATGCGTTACCCTTTCCTTGCCTTGCCGTGCATTGCCTAGCCTGCGTTGCCGTGCCTTAGCCTTGTTTCCCCTTGCCGTGCCGTTCCTTCCGTTACCCTTGACTTTCCTTGCTTTTCCTTGCCTTGCTTACCTTCCGTTACTCTTTGCTTGCCTTCCCTGAATTGCCTAGCCTTGCGTTGTCGTGCCTTTGCCTTATCTCGCCTGACCTTGCCTTCCTTTCCTTTAAGCTTTCCTTGCATTGTCGTGCATTGCCTAGCCTTGCGTTGTCGTGCATTAGCCTTGCCTAGCCTCACCGTGCCTTGCCTTTCGTTACCCTTTGCTTGCCTTGCCCTGCATTGCCTAGCCGTGCGTTGTCGTGCCTTAGCCTTGTTTCCCCTTGCCGTGCCGTTCCTTCCGTTACACTTGCTTTTCTTTGCTTTCCCTTGCCTTCCTTACCTTCCGTTACTCATTGCTTGCCTTCCGTGCATTGCCTAGTCTTGCATTGTCGTGCCTTAGCCTTGCCTCGCCTGAACGTGCTTTTCCATGCGGTACCCTTTCCTTGCCTTGCCGTGCATTGCCTAGCCTACGTTGCCGTGCCTTAGCCTTGTTTCCCCTTGCCGTGCCGTTCCTTCCGTTACCCTTGCCTTCCCTTGCTTTCCCTTGCCTTCCTTGCTTTCCGTTACTCTTTGCTTGCTTTCCGTGCATTGCCTAGCCTTGCGTTGTCATGCCTTAGCCTTGCCTCGACTGACCGTGCTTTCCCATGAGTTACCCTTTCCTTGCCTTGCCGTGCATTGCCTAGTCTGCGTTGCCGTGCGTTAGCCTTGTTTCCCCTTGCCGTGCCGTTCCTTCCGTTACACTTGCCTTTCCTTGCTTTTCCTTGCCCTGCTTACCTTCCGTTACTCTTTGCTTCCCTTCCCTGCATTGCCTAGCCTTGCGTTGTCGTGCCTTAGCCTTATCTCGCCTGACCGTGCCTTCCTTTGCTTTAAGCTTTCCTTGCATTGTCGTGCATTGCCTAGCCTTGCGTTGTCGTGCATTAGCCTTGCCTAGCCACACCGTGCCTTGCCTTGCGTTACCCTTTCCTTGCCTTGCCGTGCATTGCCTAGCCGTGCGTTGTCGTGCCTTAGCCTTGTTTCCCCTTGCCGTGGCGTGCCTTTTGTTACACTTGCCTTGCCTGGCTTTGCCTTGCCTTCCTTTCCTTCCGTTACTCTTTCCTTGCCTTGCCGTGCATTGCCTAGCCTTGCATTGTCGTGCCTTATCCTTGCCTCGCCTGACCGTGCTTTCCCATGCGTTACCCTTTCCTTGCCTTGCCGTGCATTGCCTAGCCGTGCGTTGTCGTGCCTTAGCCTTGTTTCGCCTGACCTTGCCTTCCTTTGCTTTAAGCTTTCCTTGCATTGTCGTGCATCGCCTAGCCTTGCGTTTTCATGCATTAGCCTTGCCTAGCCTCACCGTGCCTTTCCTTGCGTTACCCTTTGCTTGCCTTGCCGTGCATTGCCTAGCCTACGTTGCCGTGCCTTAGCCTTGTTTCCCCTTGCCGTGCCGTTCCTTCCGTTACCCTTGCCTTCCCTTGCTTTCCCTTGCCTTGCTTACCTTCCGTTACTCTTTGCTTGCATTCCCTGAATTGCCTAGCCTTGCGTTGTCGTGCCTTTGCCTTATCTGGCCTGACCTTGCCTTCCTTTGCTTTAAGATTTCCTTGCATTGTCGTGCATTGCCTAGCCTTGCGTTTTCGTGCCTTATCCTTGCCTCACCTGACCGTGCCTTCCCCTGCGTTACCCTTTCCTTCCCTTGCCCTGCATTGCCTAGCGCTGTGTTGTCGTGCCTTAGCCTTGTTTCCCCTTACCGTGCCGTTCCTTCCGTTACCCTTGCCTTCCCTTGCTTTCCCTTGCCTTCCTTACCTTCCGTTACTCTTTGCTTGCCTTCCGTGCATTGCCTAGCCTTGCGTTGTCGTGCCTTAGCGTTGCCTCGCCTGACCGTGCTTTCAAATGCGTTACCCTTTCCTTGCCTTGCCGTTCATTGCCTAGCGTTCGGTGTCGTGCCTTAGACTTGTTTACCCTTGCCGTGCCGTTCCTTCCGTTACCCTGGCCTTTCCTTACCTTTTCCTTGCCTTCCTTACCTTCCGTTACTCTTTGCTTGCCTTCCGTGCATTGCCTAGCCTATTGCCTAGCCTTGCGTTGCCTTCGTGCCTTCCTTCCTTTCCGTTACTCTTTGCTTGCTTTCCGTGCATTGCCTAGCCTTGCGTTGTCATGCATTAGCCTTGCCTCGCCTGACCGTACTTTCCCATGAGTTACCCTTTCCTTGCCTTGCCGTGCATTGCCTAGTCTGCGTTGCCGTGCCTTAGCCTTGTTTCCCCTTGCCGTGCCGTTCCTTCCGTTACCCTTGCCTTTCCTTGCTTTTCCTTGCCTTTACTCTTTGCTTCCCTTCCCTGCATTGCCTAGCCTTGCGCTGTCGTGCCTTAGCCTTATCTCGCCTGACCGTGCCTTCCTTTGCTTTAAGCTTTCCTTGCATTGTCGTGCAGTGCCTAGCCTTGCGTTGTCGTGCATTAGCCTTGCCTAGCCACACCGTGCCTTGCCTTGCGTTACCCTTTCCTTGACTTGCCGTGCATTGCCTAGCCGTGCGTTGTCGTGCCTTAGCCTTGTTTCCCCTTGCCGTGGCGTGCCTTTTGTTACACTTGCCTTGCCTGGCTTTGCCTTGTCTTCCTTTCCTTCCGTTACTCTTTCCTTGCCTTGCCGTGCATTGCCTAGCCGTGCGTTGTCGTGCCTTAGCCTTGTTTCCCCTTGCCGTGCCGTTCCTTCCGTTACACTTGCCTTTTGCTTTCCCTTGCCTTCCTTACCTTCCGTTACTCTTTGCTTGCCTTCCGTGCGTTGCCTAGCCTTGTTACCCTTTCCCGTTCATTGCCTAGCGTTCGGTGTCGTGCCTTAGACCGTTACCCTGGCCTTTTCCTTGCCTTGCTTACCTTCCGTTACTCTTTGCTTGCCTTCCCTGAATTGCCTACCTTGCATTGTCGTGCATTGCCTAGCCTTGCCTTGCCTTGCGTTACCCTTTGCTTGCCTTGCCCTGCATTGCCTAGCCGTGCGTTGTCGTGCCTTAGCCTTGTTTCCCCTTTCCGTGCCGTTCCTTCCGTTACACTTGCATTTCCCTGCGTTCCCTTGCCTTCCTTACCTTCCGTTACTCTTTGCTTGCCTTCCGTGCATTGCCTAGCCTTGCGTTGTCGTGCCTTAGCGTTGCCTCGCCTGGCCGTGCTTTCAAATGCGTTACCCTTTCCTTCCCTTGCCGTTCATTGCCTAGCGTTCGGTGTCGTGCCTTAGACTTGTTTCCCCTTGCCGTGCCGTTCCTTCGGTTACCCTTCCCTTTCCTTGCTTTTCCTTGCCTTGCTTACCTTCCGTTACTCTTTGCTTGCATTCCCTGAATTTAGCCTTGCGTTGTCGTGCCTTTGCTTGCATTGCCTAGCCTTGCGTTGTCGTGCATTGCCTCACCGTGCCTTGCCTTGCGTTACCCTTTGCTTGCCTTGCCGTGCATTGCCTAGCCGTGCGTTGTCGTGCCTTAGCCTTGTTTCCCCTTGCCGTGCCGTTCCTTCCGTTACACTTGCTTTTCTTTGCTTTCCCTTGCCTTCCTTACCTTCCGTTACTCTTTGCTTGCCTTCCGTGCATTGCCTAGCCTTGCGTTGTCGTGCCTTATGCGTTACCCTTTCCTTGCCTTGCCGTGCATTGCCCAGCCTGCGTTGCCGTGCCTTAGCCTTGTTTCCCCTTGCCGTGCAGTTCCTTCCGTTACCCTTGCCTTTCCTTCCTTTTCCTTGCCTAGCTTACCTGCCGTTACTCTTTGCTTGCCTTCCCTGAATTTCCTAGCCTTGCGTTGTCGTGCCTTAGCCTTATCTCGCCTGACCTTGCCTTCCTTTGCTTTAAGCTTTCCTTGCATTGTCGTGCATCGCCAACGCCTTGCGTTTTCATGCATTAGCCTTGCCTAGCCTCACCGTGCCTTTCCTTGCGTTACCCTTTGCTTGCCTTGCCGTGCATTGCCTAGCCGTGCGTTGTCGTGCCTTAGCCTTGTTTCCCCTTGCCGTGCCGTTCCTTCCGTTACACTTGCCTTTCTTTGCTTTCCCTTGCCTTCCTTACCTTCCGTTACTCTTTGCTTGCCTTCCGTGCCTTGCCTAGCTTTGCGTTGTCGTGCCTTAGCCTTGCCTCGCCTGAACGTGCTTTCCCATGCGGTACCCTTTCCTTTCCTTGCCGTGCATTTCCTAGCCTACGTTGCCGTGCCTTAGCCTTGTTTCCCCTTGCCGTGCCGTTCCTTCCGTTACCCTTGCCTTCCCTTGGTTTCCCTTGCCTTCCTTGCTTTCCGTTACACTTTGCTTGCTTTCCGTGCATTGCCTGGCCTTGCGTTGTCATGCCTTAGCCTTGCCTCGACTGACCGTGCTTTCCCATGAGTTACCCTTTCCTTGCCTTGCCGTGCATTGCCTAGCCGTGCGTTGTCGTGCCTTAGCCTTGTTTCCCCTTGCCGTTGCGTGCCTTTTGTTACACTTGCCTTGCCTGGCTTTGCCTTGCCTTCCTTTCCTTCCGTTACACTTTCCTTGCCTTGCCGTGCATTGCCTAGCCTTGCATTGTCGTGCCTTATCCTTGCCTCGCCTGACCGTGCTTTCCCAAGCGTTACCCTTTCCTTGCCTTGCCGTGCATTGCCTAGCCGTGCGTTGTCGTGCCTTAGCTTTGTTTCCCCTTGCCGTGCCGTTCCTTCCGTTACACTTGCCTTTCCCTGCTTTCCCTTGCATTCCTTACCTTCCGTTAATCTTTGCTTGCCTTCCGTGCGTTGCCTAGCCTTGCGTTGTCGTGCCTTAGCGTTGCCTCGCCTGACCGTGCTTTCAAATGCGTTACCCTTTCCTTGCCTTGCCGTTCATTGCCTAGCGTTCGGTGTCGTGCCTTAGACTTGTTTCCCCTTGCCGTGCCGTTCCTTCCGTTACCCTGGCCTTTCCTTTCTTTTCCTTGCCTAGCTTACCTTCCGTTACTCTTTGCTTGCCTTCCCTGAATTTCCTACCCTTGCGTTGTCGTGCCTTAGCCTTATTTCGCTTGACCTTGCCCTTCCTTTGCTTTAAGCTTTCCTTGCATTGTCGTGCATCGCCTAGCCTTGCGTTTTCATGCATTAGCCTTGCCTAGCCTCACCGTGCCTTTCCTTGCGTTACCCTTTGCTTGCCTTGCCGTGCATTGCCTAGCCGTGCGTTGTCGTGCCTTAGCCTTGTTTCCCCTTGCCGTGCCGTTCCTTCCGTTACACTTGCCTTTCTTTGCTTTCCCTTTCCTTCCTTACCTTCCGTTACTCTTTCCTTGCCTTCCGTGCATTGCCTAGCCTTGCGTTGTCGTGCCTTAGCCTTGCCTCGCCTGAACGTGCTTTCCCATGCGGTACCCTTTCCTTGCCTTGCCGTGCATTGCCTAGCCTACGTTGCCGTGCCTTAGCCTTGTTTCCCCTTGCCGTGCCGTTCCTTCCGTTACGCTTGCCTTCCCTTGCTTTCCCTTGCCTTCCTTGCTTTCCGTGCATTGCCTAGCCTTGCGTTGTCATGCCTTAGCCTTGCCTCGCCTGACCGTGCTTTCCCATGCGTTACCCTTTCCTTGCCTTGCCGTGCATTGCCTAGTCTCCGTTGCCGTGCGTTAGCCTTGTTTCCCCTTGCCGTGCCGTTCCTTCCGTTACCCTTGCCTTTCCTTGCTTTTCCTTGCCTTGCTTACCTTCCGTTACTCTTTGCTTGCATTCCCTGAATTGCCTAGCCTTGCGTTGTCGTGCCTTTGCCTTATCTGGCCTGACCTTGCCTTCCTTTGCTTTAAGCTTTCCTTGCATTGTCGTGCATTGCCTAGCCTTGCGTTTTCGTGCATTAGCCTTGCCTAGCCTCACCGTGCCTTGCCTTGCGTTACCCTTTGCTTGCCTTGCCCTGCATTGCCTACCCGTGCGTTGTCGTTCCTTAGCCTTGTTTCCCCTTGCCGTGCCGTTCCTTCCGTTACACTTGCTTTTCTTTGCTTTCCCTTGCCTTCCTTACCTTCCGTTACTCTTTGCTTGCCTTCCGTGCATTGCCTAGCCTTGCGTTGTCGTGCCTTATCCTTGCCTAGCCTGACCGTGCCTTCCCCTGCGTTACCCTTTCCTTGCCTTGCCGTCCATTGCCCAGCCTGCGTTGCCGTGCCTTAGCCTTGTTTCCCCTTGCCGTGCAGTTCCTTCCGTTACCCTTGCCTTTCCTTACTTTTCCTTGCCTTGCTTACCTTCCGTTACTCTTTGCTTCCCTTCCCTGCATTGCCTAGCCTTGCGTTGTCGTGCCTTAGCCTTATCTCGCCTGACCGTGCCTTCCTTTGCGTTAAGCTTTCCTTGCATTGTCGTGCATTGCCTAGCCTTGCGTTGTCGTGCATTAGCCTTACCTAGCCTCACCTTGCCTTGCCTTGCGTTACCCTTTCCTTGCCTTGCCGTGCATTGCCTAGCCGTGCGTTGTCGTGCCTTAGCCTTGTTTCCTCTTGCCGTGGCGTGCCTTTTGTTGCACTTGCCTTGCCTGGCTTTGCCTTGCCTTCCTTTCCTTCCGTTACTCTTTCCTTGCCTTGCCGTGCATTGCGTAGCCTTGCATTGTCGTGCCTTATCCTTGCCTCGCCTGAATGTGCTTTCCCATGCGTTACCCTTTCCTTGCCTTGCCGTGCATTGCCTAGCCTGCGTTGCCGTGCCTTAGCCTTATTTCCCCTTGCCGTGCCGTTCCTTCCGTTACCCTTGCCTTTCCTTGCTTTTCCTTGCCTTGCTTACCTTCCGTTACTCTTTGCTTGCATTCCCTGAATTGCCTAGCCTTGCGTTGTCGTGCCTTTGCCTTATCTGGCCTGACCTTGCCTTCCTTTGCTTTAAGCTTTCCTTGCATTGTCGTGCATTGCCTAGCCTTGCGTTTTCGTGCATTAGCCTTGCCTACCCTCACGGTGCCTTGCCTTGCGTTACCCTTTCCTTGCCTTGCCGTGCATTGCCTAGCCGTGCGTTGTCGTGCCTTAGCCTTGTTTCCCCTTGCCGTGCCGTTCCTTCCGTTACACTTGCCTTTCTTTGCTTTCCCTTGCCTTCCTTACCTTCCGTTACTCTTTGCTTGCCTTGCCGTGCATTGCCTAGCCGTGCGTTGTCGTGCCTTAGCCTTGTTTCCCCTTGCCGTGGCGTGCCTTTTGTTACACTTGCTTGCCTGGCTTTGCCTTGCCTTCCTTTCCTTCCGTTACTCTTTCCTTGCCTTCCGTGCATTGCCTAGCCTTGCGTTGTCGTGCCTTAGCCTTGCCTCGCCTGAACGTGCTTTCCCATGCGGTACCCTTTCCTTGCCTTGCCGTGCATTGCCTAGCCTACGTTGCCGTGCCTTAGCCTTGTTTCCCCTTGCCGTGCCGTTCCTTCCGTTACCCTTGCCTTCCCTTGCTTTCCCTTGCCTTCCTTGCGTTCCGTTACTCTTTGCTTGCTTTCCGTGCATTGCCTAGCCTTGCGTTGTCATGCCTTAGCCTTGCCTCGCCTGACCGTGCTTTCCCATGAGTTACCCTTTCCTTGCCTTGCCGTGCATTGCCTAGCCGTGCGTTGCCGTGCGTTAGCCTTGTTTCCCCTTGCCGTGCCGTTCCTTCCGTTACCCTTGCCTTTCCTTGCTTTTCCTTGCCTTGCTTACCTTCCGTTACTCTTTGCTTCCCTCCCTGCATTGCCTAGCCTTGCGTTGTCGTGCCTTAGCCTTATCTCGCCTGACCGTGCCTTCCTTTGCTTTAAGCTTTCCTTGCATTGTCGTGCATTGCCTAGCCTTGCGTTGTCGTGCATTAGCCTTGCCTAGCCTCACCGTGCCTTGCCTTGCGTTACCCTTTCCTTGCCTGCCGTGCATTGCCTAGCCGTGCGTTGTCGTGCCTTAGCCTTGTTTCCCCTTGCCGTGCCGTTCCTTCCGTTACACTTGCCTTTCCTTGCTTTCCCTTGCCTTCCTTACCTTCCGTTACTCTTTGCTTGCCTTCCGTGCATTGCCTAGCCTTGCGTTGTCGTGCCTTAGCGTTGCCTCGCCTGACCGTGCTTTCAAATGCGTTACCCTTTCCTTGCCTTGCCGTTCATTGCGTAGCGTTCGGTGTCGTGCCTTAGACTTGTTTCCCCTTGCCGTGCCGTTCCTTCCGTTACCCTGGCCTTTCCTTCCTTTTCCTTGCCTAGCTTACCTTCCGTTACTCTTTGCTTGCCTTCCCTGAATTTCCTAGCCTTGCGTTGTCGTGCCTTAGCCTTATCTCGCCTGACCTTGCCTTCCTTTGCTTTAAGCTTTCCTTGCATTGTCGTGCATCGCCTAGCCTTGCGTTTTCATGCATTAGCCTTGCCTAGCCTCACCGTGCCTTTCCTTGCGTTACCCTTTGCTTGCCTTGCCGTGCATTGCCTAGCCTACGTTGCCGTGCCTTAGCCTTGTTTCCCCTTGCCGTGCCGTTCCTTCCGTTACCCTTGCCTTCCCTTGCTTTCCCTTGCCTTCCTTGCGTTCCGTTACTCTTTGCTTACTTTCCCTGCATTGCCTATCCTTGCGTTGTCATGCCTTAGCCTTGCCTCGCCTGACCGTGCTTTCCCATGCGTTACCCTTTCCTTGCCTTGCCGTGCATTGCCTAGCCTGCGTTGCCGTGCCTTAGGCTTGTTTCCCCTTGCCGTGCCGTTCCTTCCGTTACCCTTGCCTTTCCTTGCTTTTCCTTGCCTTGCTTACCTTCCGTTACTCTTTGCTTGCATTCCCTGAATTGCCTAGCCTTGCGTTGTCGTGCCTTTGCCTTATCTGGCCTGACCTTGCCTTCCTTTGCTTTAAGCTTTCCTTGCATTGTCGTGCATTGCCTAGCCTTGCGTTTTCGTGCATTAGCCTTGCCTAGCCTCACCGTGCCTTGCCTTGCGTTACCCTTTGCTTGCCTTGCCCTGCATTGCCTAGCGGTGCGTTGTCGTGCCTTAGCCTTGTTTCCCC
This sequence comes from Macrotis lagotis, assembly GCF_037893015.1. NCBI lineage: Eukaryota > Metazoa > Chordata > Mammalia > Peramelemorphia > Peramelidae > Macrotis > Macrotis lagotis. Next base: position 18,627 of record NW_027422441.1, read on the forward strand.
TTGCCGTGCCGTTCCTTCCGTTACACTTGCTTTTCTTTGCTTTCCCTTGCCTTCCTTACCTTCCGTTACTCTTTGCTTGCCTTCCGTGCATTGCCTAGCCTTGCGTTGTCGTGCCTTAGCCTTGCGTCGCCTGAACGTGCTTTTCCATGCGTTACCCTTTCCTTGCCTTGCCGTGCATTGCCCAGCCTGCGTTGCCGTGCCTTAGCCTTGTTTCCCCTTGCCGTGCAGTTCCTTCCGTTACCCTTGCCTTTCCTTGCTTTTCCTTGCCTTGCTTACCTTCCGTTACTCTTTGCTTCCCTTCCCTGCATTGCCTAGCCTTGCGTTGTCGTGCCTTAGCCTTATCTCGCCTGACCGTGCCTTCCTTTGCTTTCAGCTTTCCTTGCATTGTCGTGTATTGCCTACCCTTGCGTTGTCGCGCATTAGCCTTGCCTAGCCTCACCGTGCCTTGCCTTGCGTTACCCTTTCCTTGCCTTGCCGTGCATTGCCTAGCCGTGCGTTGTCGTGCCTTAGCCTTGTTTCCCCTTTCCGTGGCGTACCTTTTGTTGCACTTGCCTTGCTTGGCTTTGCCTTGCCTCCCTTTCCTTCCGTTACTCTTTCCTTGCCTTGCCGTGCATTGCGTAGCCTTGCATTGTCGTGCCTTATCCTTGCCTCGCCTGACCGTGCTTTCCCATGCGTTACCCTTTCCTTGCCTTGCCGTGCATTGCCTAGCCTTGCGTTGTCGTGCCTTAGCCTTGTTTCCCCTTGCCGTGTCGTTTCTTCCTTTACCCTTGCCTTGCCTTGCTTTCGCTTGCTTTCCTTTCCTTCTGTTACTCTTTGCTTGCCTTCCGTGCGTTGCCTAGCCTTGCGTTGTCGTGCCTTAGCGTTGCCTCGCCTGACCGTGCTTTCAAATGCGTTACCCTTTCCTTGCCTTGCCGTTCATTGCCTAGCGTTCGGTGTCGTGCCTTAGACTTGTTATCCCTTGCCGTGCCGTTCCTTCCGTTACACTGGCCTTTCCTTCCTTTTCCTTGCCTAGCTTACCTTCCGTTACTCTTTGCTTGCCTTCCCTGAATTTCCTAGCCTTGCGTTGTCGTGCCTTAGCCTTATCTCGCCTGACCTTGCCTTCCTTTGCTTTAAGCTTTCCTTGCATTGTCGTGCATCGCCTAGCCTTGCGTTTTCATGCATTAGCCTTGCCTAGCCTCACCGTGCCTTTCCTTGCATTACCCTTTCCTTGCCTTGCCGTGCATTGCCTAGCGTGCGTTGTCGTGCCTTAGCCTTGTTTCCCCTTGCCGTGCCGTTCCTTCCGTTACACTTGCCTTTCTTTGCTTTCCCTTGCCTTCCTTACCTTCCGTTACTCTTTGCTTGCCTTCCGTACATTGCCTAGACTTGCGTTGTCGTGCCTTAGCCTTGCCTCGCCTGACCGTGCTTTCCCATGCGTTACCCTTTCCTTGCCTTGCCGTGCATTGCCTAGCGTGCGTTGCCGTGCCTTAGCCTTGTTTCCCCTTGCCGTGCCGTTCCTTCCGTTACCCTTGCCTTCCCTTGCTTTCCCTTGCCTTCCTTGCTTTCCGTTACTCTTTGCTTGCTTTCCGTGCATTGCCTAGCCTTGCGTTGTCATGCCTTAGCCTTGCCTCGACTGACCGTGCTTTCCCATGAGTTACCCTTTCCTTGCCTTGCCGTGCATTGCCTGGTCTGCGTTGCCGTGCGTTAGCCTTGTTTCCCCTTGCCGTGCCGTTCCTTCCGTTACCCTTGCCTTTCCTTGCTTTTCCTTGCCTTGCTTACCTTCCGTTACTCTTTGCTTGCATTCCCTGAATTGCCTAGCCTTGCGTTGTCGTGCCTTTGCCTTATCTGGCCTGACCTTGCCTTCCTTTGCTTTAAGCTTTCCTTGCATTGTCGTGCATTGCCTAGCCTTGCGTTTTCGTGCATTAGCCTTGCCTAGCCTCACCGTGCCTTGCCTTGCGTTACCCTTTGCTTGCATGGCCCTGCATTGCCTACCCGTGCGTTGTCGTGCCTTAGCCTTGTTTCCCCTTGCCGTGCCGTTCCTTCCGTTACACTTGCTTTTCTTTGCTTTCCCTTGCCTTCCTTACCTTCCGTTACTCTTTGCTTGCCTTCCGTGCATTGCCTAGCCTTGCGTTGTCGTGCCTTAGCCTTGCCTCGCCTGAACGTGCTTTTCCATGCGTTACCCTTTCCTTGCCTTGCCGTCCATTGCCCAGCCTGCGTTGCCGTGCCTTAGCCTTGTTTCCCCTTGCCGTGCAGTTCCTTCCGTTACCCTTGCCTTTCCTTGCTTTTCCTTGCCTTGCTTACCTTCCGTTACTCTTTGCTTCCCTTCCCTGCATTGCCTAGCCTTGCGTTGTCGTGCCTTAGCCTTATCTCGCCTGACCGTGCCTTCCTTTGCTTTAAGCTTTCCTTGCATTGTCGTGCATTGCCTAGCCTTGCGTTGTCGTGCCTTAGCCTTGCCTAGCCACACCGTGCCTTGCCTTGCGTTACCCTTTCCTTGCCTTGCCGTGCATTGCCTAGCCGTGCGTTGTCGTGCCTTAGCCTTGTTTCCCCTTGCCGTGGCGTGCCTTTTGTTACACTTGCCTTGCCTGGCTTTGCCTTGCCTTCCTTTCCTTCCGTTACTCTTTCCTTGCCTTGCCGTGCATTGCCTAGCCTTGCATTGTCGTGCCTTATCCTTGCCTCGCCTGACCGTGCTTTCAAATGCGTTACCCTTTCCTTGCCTTGCCGTTCATTGCCTAGCCTACGTTGCCGTGCCTTAGCCTTGTTTCCCCTTGCCGTGCCGTTCCTTCCGTTACCCTTGCCTTCCCTTGCTTTCCCTTGCCTTCCTTGCTTTCCGTTACTCTTTGCTTGCTTTCCGTGCATTGCCTAGCCTTGCGTTGTCATGCCTTAGCCTTGCCTCGACTGACCATGCTTTCCCATGAGTTACCCTTTCCTTGCCTTGCCGTGCATTGCCCAGCCTGCGTTGCCGTGCCTTAGCCTTGTTTCCCCTTGCCGTGCCGTTCCTTCCGTTACACTTGCCTTTCCCTGCTTTCCCTTGCCTTCCTTACCTTCCGTTACTCTTTGCTTGCCTTCCGTGCATTGCCTAGCCTTGCGTTGTCGTGCCTTAGCGTTGCCTCGCCTGACCGTGCTTTCAAATGCGTTACCCTTTCCTTGCCTTGCCGTTCATTGCCTAGCGTTCCGTGTCGTGCCTTAGACTTGTTTCGCCTTGCCGTGCCGTTCCTTCCGTTACCCTGGCCTTTCCTTCCTTTTCCTTGCCTAGCTTACCTTCCGTTACTCTTTGCTTGCCTTCCCTGAATTTCCTAGCCTTGCGTTGTCGTTCCTTAGCCTTATTTCTCCTGACCTTGCCTTCCTTTGCTTTAAGCTTTCCTTGCATTATCGTGCATCGCCTAGCCTTGCGTTTTCATGTATTAGCCTGGCCTAGCCTCACCGTGCCTTTCCTTGCGTTACCCTTTGCTTGCCTTGCCGTGCATTGCCTAGCCTACGTTGCCGTGCCTTAGACTTGTTTCCCCTTGCCGTGCCGTTCCTTCCGTTACCCTTGCCTTCCCTTGCTTTCCCTTGCCTTCCTTGCGTTCCGTTACTCTTTGCTTACTTTCCGTGCATTGCCTAGCCTTGCGTTGTCATGCCTTAGCCTTGCCTCGCCTGACCGTGCTTTCCCATGCGTTACCCTTTCCTTGCCTTGCCGTGCATTGCCTAGCCTGCGTTGCCGTGCCTTAGCCTTGTTTCCCCTTGCCGTGCCGTTCCTTCCGTTACCCTTGCCTTTCCTTGCTTTTCCTTGCCTTGCTTACCTTCCGTTACTCTTTGCTTGCATTCCCTGAATTGCCTAGCCTTGCGTTGTCGTGCCTTTGCCTTATCTGGCCTGACCTTGCCTTCCTTTGCTTTAAGCTTTCCTTGCATTGTCGTGCATTGCCTAGCCTTGCGTTTTCGTGCATTAGCCTTGCCTAGCCTCACCGTGCCTTGCCTTGCGTTACCCTTTGCTTGCCTTGCCCTGCATTGCCTAGCCGTGCGTTGTCGTGCCTTAGCCTTGTTTCCCCTTGCCGTGCAGTTCCTTCCGTTACCCTTGCCTTTCCTTGCTTTTCCTTGCCTTGCTTACCTTCCGTTACTCTTTGCTTCCCTTCCCTGCATTGGCTAGCCTTGCGTTGTCGTGCCTTAGCCTTATCTCGCATGACCGTGCCTTCCTTTGCTTTAAGCCTTCCTTGCATTGTCGTGCATTGCCTAGCCTTGCGTTGTCGTGCATTAGCCTTGCCTAGCCTCACCGTGCCTTGCCTTGCGTTACCCTTTCCTTGCCTTGCCGTGCATTGCCTAGCCGTGCATTGTCGTGCCTTAGCCTTGTTTCCCCTTGCCGTGGCGTGCCTTTTGTTGCACTTGCCTTTCCTGGCTTTGCCTTGCCTTCCTTTCCTTCCGTTACTCTATCCTTGCCTTGCCGTGCATTGCGTAGCCTTGCATTGTCGTGCCTTATCCTTGCCTCGCCTGACCGTGCTTTCCCATGCGTTACCCTTTCCTTGCCTTGCCGTGCATTGCCTAGCCGTACGTTGTCGTGCCTTAGCCTTGTTTCCCCTTGCCGTGCCGTTCCTTCCGTTACACTTGCCTTTCCTTGCTTTCCCTTGCCTTCCTTACCTTCCGTTACTCTTTGCTTGCCTTCCGTGCGTTGCCTAGCCTTGCGTTGTCGTCCCTTAGCGTTGCCTCGCCTGACCGTGCTTTCAAATGCGTTACCCTTTCCTTGCCTTGCCGTTCATTGCCTAGCGTTCGGTGTCGTGCCTTAGACTTGTTTCCCCTTGCCGTGCCGTTCCTTCCGTTACCCTGGCCTTTCCTTGCTTTTCCTTGCATAGCTTACCTTCCGTTACTCTTTGCTTGCCTTCCCTGAATTTCCTAGCCTTGCGTTGTCGTGCCTTAGCCTTATCTCTCGCCTGACCTTGCCTTCCTTTGCTTTAAGCTTTCCTTGCATTGTCGTGCATCGCCTAGCCTTGCGTTTTCATGCATTAGCCTTGCCTAGCCTCACCGTGCCTTTCCATGCGTTACCCTTTCCTTGCCTTGCCGTGCATTGCCTAGCGTGCGTTGCCGTGCCTTAGCCTTGTTTCCCCTTGCCGTGCCGTTCCTTCCGTTACACTTGCCTTTCCTTGCTTTCCCTTGCCTTCCTTACCTTCCGTTACTCTTTGCTTGCCTTCCGTGCATTGCCTAGCCTTGCGTTGTCGTGCCTTAGCCTTGCCTCGCCTGAACGTGCTTTCCCATGCGGTACCCTTTCCTTGCCTTGCCGTGCATTGCCTAGCCTACGTTGCCGTGCCTTAGCCTTGTTTCCCCTTGCCGTGCCGTTCCTTCCGTTACCCTTGCCTTCCCTTGCTTTCCCTTGCCTTCCTTGCTTTCCGTTACTCTTTGCTTGCTTTCCGTGCATTGCCTAGCCTTGCGTTGTCATGCCTTAGCCTTGCCTCGACTGACCGTGCTTTCCCATGAGTTACCCTTTCCTTGCCTTGCCGTGCATTGCCTAGTCTGCGTTGCCGTGCGTTAGCCTTGTTTCCCCTTGCCGTGCCGTTCCTTCCGTTACCCTTGCCTTTCCTTGCTTTTCCTTGCCTTGCTTACCTTCCGTTACTCTTTGCTTCCCTTCCCTGCATTGCCTAGCCTTGCGTTGTCGTGCCTTAGCCTTATCTCGCCTGACCGTGCCTTCCTTTGCTTTAAGCTTTCCTTGCATTGTCGTGCATTGCCTAGCCTTGCGTTGTCGTGCATTAGCCTTGCCTAGCCACACCGTGCCTTGCTTTGCGTTACCCTTTGCTTGCCTTGCCGTGCATTGCCTAGCCGTGCGTTGTCGTGCCTTAGCCTTGTTTCCCCTTGCCGTGGCGTGCCTTTTGTTACACTTGCTTGCATGGCTTTGCCTTGCCTTCCTTTCCTTCCGTTACTCTTCCCTTGCCTTGCCATGCATTGCCTAGCCTTGCATTGTCGTGCCTTATCCTTGCCTCACCTGACCCTGCCTTCCCCTGCGTTACCCTTTCCTTGCCTTGCCCTGCATTGCCTAGCGTGCGTTGTCGTGCCTTAGCCTTGTTTCCCCTTGCCGTGCCGTTCCTTCCGTTACCCTTGCCTTTACTTGCTTTCCCTTGCCTTCCTTACCTTCCGTTACTCTTTGCTTGCCTTCCGTGCATTGCCTAGCCTTGCGTTGTCGTGCCTTAGCGTTGCCTCGCCTGACCGTGCTTTCAAATGCGTTACCCTTTCCTTGCCTTGCCGTTCATTGCCTATCGTTCGGTGTAGTGCCTTAGACTTGTTTCCCCTTGCCGTGCCGTTCCTTCCGTTACCCTGGCCTTTCCTTCCTTTTCCTTGCCTTGCTTACCTTCCGTTACTCTTCGCTTGCCTTCCCTGAATTTCATAACCTTGCGTTGTCGTGCCTTAGCCTTATCTCGGCTGACCTTGCCTTCCTTTGCTTTAAGCTTTCCTTGCATTGTCGTGCATCGCCTAGCCTTGCGTTTTCGTGCATTAGACTTGCCTAGCCTCACCGTGGCTTTCCTTGCGTTACCCTTTGCTTGCCTTGCCGTGCATTGCCTAGCCGACGTTCCCGTGCCTTAGCCTTCTTTCCCCTTGCCGTGCCGTTCCTTCCGTTACCCTTGCCTTCCCTTGCTTTCCCTTGCCTTCCTTGCGTTCCGTTACTCTTTGCTTACTTTCCGTGCATTGCCTAGCCTTGCGTTGTCATGCCTTAGCCTTGCCTCGCCTGACCGTGCTTTCCCATGCGTTACCCTTTCCTTGACTTGCCGTGCATTGCCTAGCCTGCGTTGCCGTGCCTTAGGCTTGTTTCCCCTTGCCGTGCCGTTCCTTCCGTTACCCTTGCCTTCCCTTGCTTTCCCTTGCCTTCCTTGCCTTCCGTTACTCTTTGCTTGCATTCCCTGAATTGCCTAGCCTTGCGTTGTCGTGCCTTTGCCTTATCTGGCCTGACCTTGCCTTCCTTTGCTTTAAGCTTTCCTTGCATTGTCGTGCATTGCCTAGCCTTGCGTTTTCGTGCAATAGCCTTGCCTAGCCTCAGCGTGCCTTGCCTTGCGTTACCCTTTGCTTGCCTTGCCCTGCATTGCCTAGCCGTGCGTTGTCGTGCCTTAGCCTTGTTTCCCCTTGCCGTGCCGTTCCTTACGTTACACTTGCTTTTCTTTGCTTTCCCTTGCCTTCCTTACCTTCCGTTACTATTTGCTTGCCTTCCGTGCATTGCCTAGCCTTGCGGTGTCGTGCCTTAGCCTTGCCTCGCCTGACCGTGCCTTGCCTTGCGTTACCCTTTCCTTGCCTGGCCGTGCATTGCCTAGCCCTGCGTTGTCGTGCCTTAGCCTTGTTTCCCCTTGCCGTGCCGTTCCTTCGGTTACCCTTGCCTTTCCTTGCTTTTCCTTGCCTTGCTTACCTTCCGTTACTCTTTGCTTGCCTTCCCTGAATTGCCTAGCCTTGCGTTGTCGTGCCTTAGACTTATCTCGCCTGACATTGCCTTCCTTTGCTTTAAGCTTTCCTTGCATTGTCGTGCATTGCCTAGCCTTGCGTTTTCGTGCATTAGCCTTGCCTAGCCTCACCGTGCCTTTCCTTGCGTTACCCTTTGCTTGCTTTGCCGTGCATTGCCTAGCCGTGCGTTGTCGTGCCTTAGCCTTGTTTCTCCTTACGGTGCAGTTCCTTCCGTTACACTTGCCTTTCTTTGCTTTCCCTTGCCTTCCTTACCTTCCGTTACTCTTTGCTTGCCTTCCGTGCATTGCCTAGCCTTGCGTTGTCGTGCCTTAGCCTTGCCTCGCCTGAACGTGCTTTCCCATGCGTTACCCTTTCCTTGCCTTGCCATGCATTGCCCAGCCTGCGTTGCCGTGCCTTAGCCTTGTTTCCCCTTGCCGTGCAGTTCCTTCCGTTACCCTTGCCTTTCCTTGCTTTTCCTTGCCTTGCTTACCTTCCGTTACTCTTTGCTTCCCTTCCCTGCATTGCCTAGCCTTGCGTTGTCGTGCCTTAGCCTTATCTCGCCTGACCGTGCCTTCCTTTGCTTTAAGCTTTCCTTGCATTGTCGTGCATTGCCTAGCCTTGCGTTGTCGTGCATTAGCCTTGCCTAGCCTCACCGTGCCTTCCCTTGCGTTACCCTTTGCTTGCCTTGCCGTGCATTGCCTAGCCGTGCGTTGTCGTGCCTTAGCCTTGTTTCCCCTTGGCGTGGCGTGCCTTTTGTTACACTTGATTGCCTGGCTTTGCCTTGCCTTCCTTTCCTTCCGTTACCCTTTCCTTGCCTTGCCGTGCATTGCCTAGCCGTGCGTTGTCGTGCCTTAGCCTTATCTGGCCTGACCTAGCCTTCCTTTGCTTTAAGATTTCCTTGCATTGTCGTGCATTGCCTAGCCTTGCGTTTTCGTGCCTTATCCTTGCCTCACCTGACCGTGCCTTCCCCTGCGTTACCCTTTCCTTCCCTTGCCGTGCATTGCCTAGCGTGCGTTGTCGTGCCTTAGCCTTGTTTCCCCTTGCCGTGCCGTTCCTTCCGTTACACTTGCCTTTCCCTGCTTTCCCTTGCCTTCCTTACCTTCCGTTACTCTTTGCTTGCCTTCCGTGCATTCCCTAGCCTTGCGTTGTCGTGCCTTAGCGTTGCCTCGCCTGACCGTGCTTTCAAATGCGTTACCCTTTCCTTGCCTTGCCGTTCATTGCCTAGCGTTCGGTGTCGTGCCTTAGACTTGTTTCCCCTTGCCGTGCCGTTCCTTCCGTTACCCTGGCCTTTCCTTCCTTTTCCTTGCCTTGCTTACCTTCCGTTACTCTTTGCTTGCCTTCCCTGAATTTCCTAACCTTGCGTTGTCGTGCCTTAGCCTTATCTCGCCTGACCTTGCCTATCTTTGCTTTAAGCTTTCCTTGCATTGTCGTGCTTCGCCCTGCCTTGCGTTTTCGTGCATTAGACTTGCCTAGCCTCACCGTGCCTTTCCTTGCGTTACCCTTTGCTTGCCTTGCCGTGCATTGCCTAGCCGTGGGTTGTCGTGCCTTAGCCTTGTTTCCCCTTGCCGTGCCGTTCCATCCGTTACACTTGCCTTTCTTTGCTTTCCCTTGCCTTCCTTACCTTCCGTTACTCTTTGCTTGCCTTCCGTGCATTGCCTAGCCTTGCGTTGTCGTGCCTTAGCCTTGCCTCGCCTGAACGTGCTTTCCCATGCGGTACCCTTTCCTTGCCTTGCCGTGCATTGCCTAGCCTACGTTGCCGTGCCTTAGCCTTGTTTCCCCTTGCCGTGCCGTTCCTTCCGTTACCCTTGCCTTCCCTTGCTTTCCCTTGCCTTCCTTGCTTTCCGTTACTCTTTGCTTGCTTTCCGTGCATTGCCTAGCCTTGCGTTGTCATGCCTTAGCCTTGCCTCGACTGACCGTGCTTTCCCATGAGTTACCCTTTCCTTGCCTTGCCGTGCATTGCCTAGTCTGCGTTGCCGTGCGTTAGCCTTGTTTCCCCTTGCCGTGCCGTTCCTTCCGTTACCCTTGCCTTTCCTTGCTTTTCCTTGCCTTGCTTACCTTCCGTTACTCTTTGCTTCCCTTCCCTGCATTGCCTAGCCTTGCGTTGTCGTGCCTTAGCCTTATCTCGCCTGACCGTGCCTTCCTTTGCTTTAAGCTTTCCTTGCATTGTCGTGCATTGCCTAGCCTTGCGTTGTCGTGCATTAGCCTTGCCTAGCCACACCGTGCCTTGCCTTGCGTTACCCTTTCCTTGCCTTGCCGTGCATTGCCTAGCCGTGCGTTGTCGTGCCTTAGCCTTGTTTCCCCTTGCCGTGGCGTGCCTTTTGTTACACTTCCCTTGCCTGGCTTTGCCTTGCCTTCCTTTCCTTCCGTTACTCTTTCCTTGCCTTGCCGTGCATTGCCTAGCCTTGCATTGTCGTGCCTTATCCTTGCCTCTCCTGACCGTGCTTTCCCATGCGTTACCCTTTCCTTGCCTTGCCGTGCATTGCCTAGCCGTGCGTTGTCGTGCCTTAGCCTTGTTTCCCCTTGCCGTGCCGTTCCTTCCGTTACACTTGCCTTTCCCTGCTTTCCCTTGCCTTCCTTACCTTCCGTTACTCTTTGCTTGCCTTCCGTGCATTGCCTAGCCTTGCGTTGTCGTGCCTTAGCGTTGCCTCGCCTGACCGTGCTTTCAAATGCGTTACCCTTTCCTTGCCTTGCCGTTCATTGCCTAGCGTTCGGTGTCGTGCCTTAGACTTGTTTCCCCTTGCCGTGCCGTTCCTTCCATTACCCTGGCCTTTCCTTCCTTTTCCTTGCCTAGCTTACCTTCCGTTACTCTTTGCTTGCCTTCCCTGAATTTCCTAGCCTTGCGTTGTCGTGCCTTAGCCTTATTTCGCCTGACCTTGCCTTCCTTTGCTTTAAGCTTTCCTTGCATTGTCGTGCATCGCCTAGCCTTGCGTTTTCATGCATTAGCCTTGCCTAGCCTCACATGCCTTTCCTTGCGTTACCCTTTGCTTGCCTTGCCGTGCATTGCCTAGCCTACGTTGCCGTGCCTTAGCCTTGTTTCCCCTTGCCGTGCCGTTCCTTCCGTTACCCTTGCCTTCCCTTGCTTTCCCTTGCCTTCCTTGCGTTCCGTTACTCTTTGCTTGCCTTGCCGTGCATTGCCTAGCCTTGCGTTGTCGTGCCTTAGCCTTGCCTCGCCTGACCGTTCTTTCCCATGCGTTACCCTTTCCTTGCCTTGCCGTGCATTGCCTAGCCTCCGTTGCCGTGCCTTAGCCTTGTTTCCCCTTGCCGTGCCGTTCCTTCCGTTACCCTTGCCTTTCCTTGCTTTTCCTTGCCTTGCTTACCTTCCGTTACTCTTTGCTTGCATTCCCTGAATTGCCTAGCCTTGCGTTGTCGTGCCTTTGCATTATCTGGCCTGACCTTGCCTTCCTTTGCTTTAAGCTTTCCTTGCATTGTCGTGCATTGCCTAGCCTTGCGTTTTCGTGCATTAGCCTTGCCTAGCCTCACCGTGCCTTGCCTTGCGTTACCCTTTGCTTGCCTTGCCCTGCATTGCCTAGCCGTGCGTTGTCGTGCCTTAGCCTTGTTTCCCCTTGCCGTGCCGTTCCTTCCGTTACACTTGCTTTTCTTTGCTTTCCCTTGCCTTCCTTACCTTCCATTACTCATTGCTTGCCTTCCGTGCATTGCCTAGTCTTGCATTGTCGTGCCTTAGCCTTGCCACGCCTGAACGTGCTTTTCCATGCGTTACCCTTTCCTTGCCTTGCCGTGCATTGCACAGCCTGCGTTGCCGTGCCTTAGCCTTGTTTCCCCTTGCCGTGCAGTTCCTTCCGTTACCCTTGCCTTTCCTTGCTTTTCCTTGCCTTGCTTACCTTCCGTTACTCTTTGCTTCCCTTCCCTGCATTGCCTAGCCTTGCGTTGTCGTGCCTTAGCCTTATCTCGCCTGACCGTGCCTTCCTTTGCTTTAAGCTTTCCTTGCATTGTCGTGCATTGCCTAGCCTTGCGTTGTCGTGCATTAGCCTTGCCTAGCCTCACCGTGCCTTGCCTTGCGTTACCCTTTCCTTGCCTTGCCGTGCATTGCCTAGCCGTGCGTTGTCGTGCCTTAGCCTTGTTTCCCCTTGCCGTTGCGTGCCTTTTGTTGCACTTGCCTTGCCTGGCTTTGCCTTGCCTTCCTTTCCTTCCGTTACTCTTTCCTTGCCTTGCCGTGCATTGCGTAGCCTTGCATTTTCGTGCCTTATCCTTGCCTCGCCTGACCGTGCTTTCCCATGCGTTACCCTTTCCTTGCCTTGCCGTGCATTGCCTAGCCGTGCGTTGTCGTGCCTTAGCCTTGTTTCCCCTTGCCGTGCCGTTCCTTCCGTTACACTTGCCTTTCCCTGCTTTCCCTTGCCTTCCTTACCTTCCGTTACTCTTTGCTTGCCTTCCGTGCGTTGCCTAGCCTTGCGTTGTCGTGCCTTAGCGTTGCCTCGCCTGACCGTGCTTTCAAATGCCTTACCCTTTCCTTGCCTTGCCGTTCATTGCCTAGCGTTCGGTGTCGTGCCTTAGACTTGTTTCCCCTTGCCGTGCCGTTCCTTCCGTTACCCTGGCCTTTCCTTCCTTTTCCTTGCCTAGCTTACCTTCCGTTACTCTTTGCTTGCCGTCCCTGAATTTCCTAGCCTTGCGTTGTCGTGCCTTAGCCTTCTCTCGCCTGACCTTGCCTTCCTTTGCTTTAAGCTTTCCTTGCATTGTCGTGCATCGCCTAGCCTTGCGTTTTCATGCTTTAGCCTTGCCTAGCCTCACCGTGCCTTTCCTTGCGTTACCCTTTGCTTGCCTTGCCGTGCATTGCCTAGCCTACGTTGCCGTGCCTTAGCCTTGTTTCCCCTTGCCGTGCCGTTCCTTCCGTTACCCTTGCCTTCCCTTGCTTTCCCTTGCCTTCCTTGCTTTCCGTTACTCTTTGCTAGCCTTGCGTTGTCATGCCTTAGCCTTGCCTCGACTGACCGTGCTTTCCCATGAGTTACCCTTTCCTTGCCTTGCCGTGCATTGCCTAGTCTGCGTTGCCGTGCATTAGCCTTGTTTCCCCTTGCCGTGCCGTTCCTTCCGTTACACTTGCCTTTCCTTGCTTTTCCTTGCCCTGCTTACCTTCCGTTACTCTTTGCTTCCCTTCCCTGCATTGCCTAGCCTTGCGTTGTCGTGCCTTAGCCTTATCTCGCCTGACCGTGCCTTCCTTTGCTTTAAGCTTTCCTTGCATTGTCGTGCATTGCCTAGCCTTGCGTTGTCGTGCATTAGCCTTGCCTAGCCACACCGTGCCTTGCCTTGCGTTACCCTTTCCTTGCCTTGCCGTGCATTGCCTAGCCGTGCGTTGTCGTGCCTTAGCCTTGTTTCCCCTTGCCGTGGCGTGCCTTTTGTTACACTTGCCTTGCCTGGCTTTGCCTTGCCTTCCTTTCCTTCCGTTACTCTTTCCTTGCCTTGCCGTGCATTGCCTAGCCTTGCATTGTCGTGCCTTATCCTTGCCTCCCCTGACCGTGCTTTCCCATGCGTTACCCTTTCCTTGCCTTGCCGTGCATTGCCTAGCCGTGCGTTGTCGTGCCTTAGCCTTGTTTCGCCTGACCTTGCCTTCCTTTGCTTTAAGCTTTCCTTGCATTGTCGTGCATCGCCTAGCCTTGCGTTTTCATGCATTAGCCTTGCCTAGCCTCACCGTGCCTTTCCTTGCGTTACCCTTTGCTTGCCTTGCCGTGCATTGCCTAGCCTACGTTGCCGTGCCTTAGACTTGTTTCCCCTTGCCGTGCCGTTCCTTCCGTTACCCTTGCCTTCCCTTGCTTTCCCTTGCCTTCCTTGCGTTCCGTTACTCTTTGCTTACTTTCCGTGCATTGCCTAGCCTTGCGTTGTCATGCCTTAGCCTTGCCTCGCCTGACCGTGCTTTCCCATGCGTTACCCTTTCCTTGCCTTGCCGTGCATTGCCTAGCCTGCGTTGCCGTGCCTTAGCCTTGTTTCCCCTTGCCGTGCCGTTCCTTCCGTTACCCTTGCCTTTCCTTGCTTTTCCTTGCCTTGCTTACCTTCCGTTACTCTTTGCTTGCATTCCCTGAATTGCCTAGCCTTGCGTTGTCGTGCCTTTGCCTTATCTGGCCTGACCTTGCCTTCCTTTGCTTTAAGATTTCCTTGCATTGTCGTGCATTGCCTAGCCTTGCGTTTTCGTGCCTTATCCTTGCCTCACCTGACCGTGCCTTCCCCTGCGTTACCCTTTCCTTCCCTTGCCGTGCATTGCCTAGCGTGCGTTGTCGTGCCTTAGCCTTGTTTCCCCTTGCCGTGCCGTTCCTTCCGGAACCCTTGCCTTTCCTTGCTTTTCCTTGCCTTGCTTACCTTCCGTTACTCTTTGCTTCCCTTCCCTGCATTGCCTAGCCTTGCGTTGTCGTGCCTTAGCCTTATCTCGCCTGACCGTGCCTTCCTTTGCTTTAAGCTTTCCTTGCATTGTCGTGCATTGCCTAGCCTTGCGTTGTCGTGCATTAGCCTTGCCTAGCCACACCGTGCCTTGCTTTGCGTTACCCTTTGCTTGCCTTGCCGTGCATTGCCTAGCCGTGCGTTGTCGTGCCTTAGCCTTGTTTCCCCTTGCCGTGGCGTGCCTTTTGTTACACTTGCTTGCATGGCTTTGCCTTGCCTTCCTTTCCTTCCGTTACTCTTCCCTTGCCTTGCCGTGCATTGCCTAGCCTTGCATTGTCGTGCCTTATCCTTGCCTCACCTGACCCTGCCTTCCCCTGCGTTACCCTTTCCTTGCCTTGCCCTGCATTGCCTAGCGTGCGTTGTCGTGCCTTAGCCTTGTTTCCCCTTGCCGTGCCGTTCCTTCCGTTACCCTTGCCTTTACTTGCTTTCCCTTGCCTTCCTTACCTTCCGTTACTCTTTGCTTGCCTTCCGTGCATTGCCTAGCCTTGCGTTGTCGTGCCTTAGCGTTGCCTCGCCTGACCGTGCTTTCAAATGCGTTACCCTTTCCTTGCCTTGCCGTTCATTGCCTATCGTTCGGTGTAGTGCCTTAGACTTGTTTCCCCTTGCCGTGCCGTTCCTTCCGTTACCCTGGCCTTTCCTTCCTTTTCCTTGCCTTGCTTACCTTCCGTTACTCTTTGCTTGCCTTCCCTGAATTTCATAACCTTGCGTTGTCGTGCCTTAGCCTTATCTCGGCTGACCTTGCCTTCCTTTGCTTTAAGCTTTCCTTGCATTGTCGTGCATCGCCTAGCCTTGCGTTTTCGTGCATTAGACTTGCCTAGCCTCACCGTGGCTTTCCTTGCGTTACCCTTTGCTTGCCTTGCCGTGCATTGCCTAGCCGACGTTCCCGTGCCTTAGCCTTCTTTCCCCTTGCCGTGCCGTTCCTTCCGTTACCCTTGCCTTCCCTTGCTTTCCCTTGCCTTCCTTGCGTTCCGTTACTCTTTGCTTACTTTCCGTGCATTGCCTAGCCTTGCGTTGTCATGCCTTAGCCTTGCCTCGCCTGACCGTGCTTTCCCATGCGTTACCCTTTCCTTGACTTGCCGTGCATTGCCTAGCCTGCGTTGCCGTGCCTTAGGCTTGTTTCCCCTTGCCGTGCCGTTCCTTCCGTTACCCTTGAATTTCCTTGCTTTTCCTTGCCTTGCTTACCTTCCGTTACTCTTTGCTTGCATTCCCTGAATTGCCTAGCCTTGCGTTGTCGTGCCTTTGCCTTATCTGGCCTGACCTTGCCTTCCTTTGCTTTAAGCTTTCCTTGCATTGTCGTGCATTGCCTAGCCTTGCGTTTTCGTGCAATAGCCTTGCCTAGCCTCAGCGTGCCTTGCCTTGCGTTACCCTTTGCTTGCCTTGCCCTGCATTGCCTAGCCGTGCGTTGTCGTGCCTTAGCCTTGTTTCCCCTTGCCGTGCCGTTCCTTACGTTACACTTGCTTTTCTTTGCTTTCCCTTGCCTTCCTTACCTTCCGTTACTCTTTGCTTGCCTTCCGTGCATTGCCTAGCCTTGCGGTGTCGTGCCTTAGCCTTGCCTCGCCTGAACGTGCCTTTCCATGCGTTACCCTTTCCTTGCCTTGCCGTTCAATGCCTAGCGTTCGGTGTCGTGCCTTAGACTTGTTTCCCCTTGCCGTGCCGTTCCTTCGGTTACCCTTGCCTTTCCTTGCTTTTCCTTGTCTTGCTTACCTTCCGTTACTCTTTGCTTGCCTTCCCTGAATTGCCTAGCCTTGCGCTGTCGTGCCTTTGACTTATCTCGCCTGACATTGCCTTCCTTTGCTTTAAGCTTTCCTTGCATTGTCGTGCATTGCCTAGCCTTGCGTTTTCGTGCATTAGCCTTGCCTAGCCTCACCGTGCCTTTCCTTGCGTTACCCTTTGCTTGCTTTGCCGTGCATTGCCTAGCCGTGCGTTGTCGTGCCTTAGCCTTGTTTCTCCTTACGGTGCAGTTCCTTCCGTTACACTTGCCTTTCTTTGCTTTCCCTTGCCTTCCTTACCTTCCGTTACTCTTTGCTTGCCTTCCGTGCATTGCCTAGCCTTGCGTTGTCGTGCCTTAGCCTTGCCTCGCCTGAACGTGCTTTCCCATGCGTTACCCTTTCCTTGCCTTGCCATGCATTGCCCAGCCTGCGTTGCCGTGCCTTAGCCTTGTTTCCCCTTGCCGTGCAGTTCCTTCCGTTACCCTTGCCTTTCCTTGCTTTTCCTTGCCTTGCTTACCTTCCGTTACTCTTTGCTTCCCTTCCCTGCATTGCCTAGCCTTGCGTTGTCGTGCCTTAGCCTTATCTCGCCTGACCGTGCCTTCCTTTGCTTTAAGCTTTCCTTGCATTGTCGTGCATTGCCTAGCCTTGCGTTGTCGTGCATTAGCCTTGCCTAGCCTCACCGTGCCTTCCCTTGCGTTACCCTTTGCTTGCCTTGCCGTGCATTGCCTAGCCGTGCGTTGTCGTGCCTTAGCCTTGTTTCCCCTTGGCGTGGCGTGCCTTTTGTTACACTTGATTGCCTGGCTTTGCCTTGCCTTCCTTTCCTTCCGTTACCCTTTCCTTGCCTTGCCGTGCATTGCCTAGCCGTGCGTTGTCGTGCCTTAGCCTTATCTGGCCAGACCTAGCCTTCCTTTGCTTTAAGATTTCCTTGCATTGTCGTGCATTGCCTAGCCTTGCGTTTTCGTGCCTTATCCTTGCCTCACCTGACCGTGCCTTCCCCTGCGTTACCCTTTCCTTCCCTTGCCGTGCATTGCCTAGCGTGCGTTGTCGTGCCTTAGCCTTGTTTCCCCTTGCCGTGCCGTTCCTTCCGTTACACTTGCCTTTCCCTGCTTTCCCTTGCCTTCCTTACCTTCCGTTACTCTTTGCTTGCCTTCCGTGCATTCCCTAGCCTTGCGTTGTCGTGCCTTAGCGTTGCCTCGCCTGACCGTGCTTTCAAATGCGTTACCCTTTCCTTGCCTTGCCGTTCATTGCCTAGCGTTCGGTGTCGTGCCTTAGACTTGTTTCCCCTTGCCGTGCCGTTCCTTCCGTTACCCTGGCCTTTCCTTCCTTTTCCTTGCCTTGCTTACCTTCCGTTACTCTTTGCTTGCCTTCCCTGAATTTCCTAACCTTGCGTTGTCGTGCCTTAGCCTTATCTCGCCTGACCTTGCCTATCTTTGCTTTAAGCTTTCCTTGCATTGTCGTGCTTCGCCCTGCCTTGCGTTTTCGTGCATTAGACTTGCCTAGCCTGACCGTGCCTTGCCTTGCATCACCCTTTCCTTGCCTTGCCGTGCATTGCCTAGCCGTGCGTTGTCCTGCCTTAGCCTTGTTTCCCTTGCCGTGCCGTTCCATCGCTTACCCTTGCCTTGCATTGCTTTCCCTTGCTTTGCTTGCCTTCCGTTACTCTTTTCTTGCCTTCCGTGCATTGCCTAGCCTTGCGTTGTCGTGCCTTAGCCTTGCCTCGCCTGAACGTGCTTTCCCATGCGGTACCCTTTCCTTGCCTTGCCGTGCATTGCCTAGCCTACGTTGCCGTGCCTTAGCCTTGTTTCCCCTTGCCGTGCCGTTCCTTCCGTTACCCTTGCCTTCCCTTGCTTTCCCTTGCCTTCCTTGCTTTCCGTTACTCTTTGCTTGCTTTCCGTGCATTGCCTAGCCTTGCGTTGTCATGCCTTAGCCTTGCCTCGACTGACCGTGCTTTCCCATGAGTTACCCTTTCCTTGCCTTGCCGTGCATTGCCTAGTCTGCGTTGCCGTGCGTTAGCCTTGTTTCCCCTTGCCGTGCCGTTCCTTCCGTTACCCTTGCCTTTCCTTGCTTTTCCTTGCCTTGCTTACCTTCCGTTACTCTTTGCTTCCCTTCCCTGCATTGCCTAGCCTTGCGTTGTCGTGCCTTAGCCTTATCTCGCCTGACCGTGCCTTCCTTTGCTTTAAGCTTTCCTTGCATTGTCGTGCATTGCCTAGCCTTGCGTTGTCGTGCATTAGCCTTGCCTAGCCACACCGTGCCTTGCCTTGCGTTACCCTTTCCTTGCCTTGCCGTGCATTGCCTAGCCGTGCGTTGTCGTGCCTTAGCCTTGTTTCCCCTTGCCGTGGCGTGCCTTTTGTTACACTTCCCTTGCCTGGCTTTGCCTTGCCTTCCTTTCCTTCCGTTACTCTTTCCTTGCCTTGCCGTGCATTGCCTAGCCTTGCATTGTCGTGCCTTATCCTTGCCTCTCCTGACCGTGCTTTCCCATGCGTTACCCTTTCCTTGCCTTGCCGTGCATTGCCTAGCCGTGCGTTGTCGTGCCTTAGCCTTGTTTCCCCTTGCCGTGCCGTTCCTTCCGTTACACTTGCCTTTCCCTGCTTTCCCTTGCCTTCCTTACCTTCCGTTACTCTTTGCTTGCCTTCCGTGCATTGCCTAGCCTTGCGTTGTCGTGCCTTAGCGTTGCCTCGCCTGACCGTGCTTTCAAATGCGTTACCCTTTCCTTGCCTTGCCGTTCATTGCCTAGCGTTCGGTGTCGTGCCTTAGACTTGTTTCCCCTTGCCGTGCCGTTCCTTCCATTACCCTGGCCTTTCCTTCCTTTTCCTTGCCTAGCTTACCTTCCGTTACTCTTTGCTTGCCTTCCCTGAATTTCCTAGCCTTGCGTTGTCGTGCCTTAGCCTTATTTCGCCTGACCTTGCCTTCCTTTGCTTTAAGCTTTCCTTGCATTGTCGTGCATCGCCTAGCCTTGCGTTTTCATGCATTAGCCTTGCCTAGCCTCACCGTGCCTTTCCTTGCGTTACCCTTTGCTTGCCTTGCCGTGCATTGCCTAGCCTACGTTGCCGTGCCTTAGCCTTGTTTCCCCTTGCCGTGCCGTTCCTTCCGTTACCCTTGCCTTCCCTTGCTTTCCCTTGCCTTCCTTGCGTTCCGTTACTCTTTGCTTGCCTTGCCGTGCATTGCCTAGCTTTGCGTTGTCGTGCCTTAGCCTTGCCTCGCCTGACCGTTCTTTCCCATGCGTTACCCTTTCCTTGCCTTGCCGTGCATTGCCTAGCCTCCGTTGCCGTGCCTTAGCCTTGTTTCCCCTTGCCGTGCCGTTCCTTCCGTTACCCTTGCCTTTCCTTGCTTTTCCTTGCCTTGCTTACCTTCCGTTACTCTTTGCTTGCATTCCCTGAATTGCCTAGCCTTGCGTTGTCGTGCCTTTGCATTATCTGGCCTGACCTTGCCTTCCTTTGCTTTAAGCTTTCCTTGCATTGTCGTGCATTGCCTAGCCTTGCGTTTTCGTGCATTAGCCTTGCCTAGCCTCACCGTGCCTTGCCTTGCGTTACCCTTTGCTTGCCTTGCCCTGCATTGCCTAGCCGTGCGTTGTCGTGCCTTAGCCTTGTTTCCCCTTGCCGTGCCGTTCCTTCCGTTACACTTGCTTTTCTTTGCTTTCCCTTGCCTTCCTTACCTTCCATTACTCATTGCTTGCCTTCCGTGCATTGCCTAGTCTTGCATTGTCGTGCCTTAGCCTTGCCACGCCTGAACGTGCTTTTCCATGCGTTACCCTTTCCTTGCCTTGCCGTGCATTGCACAGCCTGCGTTGCCGTGCCTTAGCCTTGTTTCCCCTTGCCGTGCAGTTCCTTCCGTTACCCTTGCCTTTCCTTGCTTTTCCTTGCCTTGCTTACCTTCCGTTACTCTTTGCTTCCCTTCCCTGCATTGCCTAGCCTTGCGTTGTCGTGCCTTAGCCTTATCTCGCCTGACCGTGCCTTCCTTTGCTTTAAGCTTTCCTTGCATTGTCGTGCATTGCCTAGCCTTGCGTTGTCGTGCATTAGCCTTGCCTAGCCTCACCGTGCCTTGCCTTGCGTTACCCTTTCCTTGCCTTGCCGTGCATTGCCTAGCCGTGCGTTGTCGTGCCTTAGCCTTGTTTCCCCTTGCCGTGGCGTGCCTTTTGTTGCACTTGCCTTGCCTGGCTTTGCCTTGCCTTCCTTTCCTTCCGTTACTCTTTCCTTGCCTTGCCGTGCATTGCCTAGCCTTGCATTGTCGTGCCTTATCCTTGCCTCCCCTGACCGTGCTTTCCCATGCGTTACCCTTTCCTTGCCTTGCCGTGCATTGCCTAGCCGTGCGTTGTCGTGCCTTAGCCTTGTTTCGCCTGACCTTGCCTTCCTTTGCTTTAAGCTTTCCTTGCATTGTCGTGCATCGCCTAGCCTTGCGTTTTCATGCATTAGCCTTGCCTAGCCTCACCGTGCCTTTCCTTGCGTTACCCTTTGCTTGCCTTGCCGTGCATTGCCTAGCCTACGTTGCCGTGCCTTAGACTTGTTTCCCCTTGCCGTGCCGTTCCTTCCGTTACCCTTGCCTTCCCTTGCTTTCCCTTGCCTTCCTTGCGTTCCGTTACTCTTTGCTTACTTTCCGTGCATTGCCTAGCCTTGCGTTGTCATGCCTTAGCCTTGCCTCGCCTGACCGTGCTTTCCCATGCGTTACCCTTTCCTTGCCTTGCCGTGCATTGCCTAGCCTGCGTTGCCGTGCCTTAGCCTTGTTTCCCCTTGCCGTGCCGTTCCTTCCGTTACCCTTGCCTTTCCTTGCTTTTCCTTGCCTTGCTTACCTTCCGTTACTCTTTGCTTGCATTCCCTGAATTGCCTAGCCTTGCGTTGTCGTGCCTTTGCCTTATCTGGCCTGACCTTGCCTTCCTTTGCTTTAAGATTTCCTTGCATTGTCGTGCATTGCCTAGCCTTGCGTTTTCGTGCCTTATCCTTGCCTCACCTGACCGTGCCTTCCCCTGCGTTACCCTTTCCTTCCCTTGCCGTGCATTGCCTAGCGTGCGTTGTCGTGCCTTAGCCTTGTTTCCCCTTGCCGTGCCGTTCCTTCCGGAACCCTTGCCTTTCCTTGCTTTTCCTTGCCTTGCTTACCTTCCGTTACTCTTTGCTTCCCTTCCCTGCATTGCCTAGCCTTGCGTTGTCGTGCCTTAGCCTTATCTCGCCTGACCGTGCCTTCCTTTGCTTTAAGCTTTCCTTGCATTGTCGTGCATTGCCTAGCCTTGCGTTGTCGTGCATTAGCCTTGCCTAGCCACACCGTGCCTTGCTTTGCGTTACCCTTTGCTTGCCTTGCCGTGCATTGCCTAGCCGTGCGTTGTCGTGCCTTAGCCTTGTTTCCCCTTGCCGTGGCGTGCCTTTTGTTACACTTGCTTGCATGGCTTTGCCTTGCCTTCCTTTCCTTCCGTTACTCTTCCCTTGCCTTGCCGTGCATTGCCTAGCCTTGCATTGTCGTGCCTTATCCTTGCCTCACCTGACCCTGCCTTCCCCTGCGTTACCCTTTCCTTGCCTTGCCCTGCATTGCCTAGCGTGCGTTGTCGTGCCTTAGCCTTGTTTCCCCTTGCCGTGCCGTTCCTTCCGTTACCCTTGCCTTTACTTGCTTTCCCTTGCCTTCCTTACCTTCCGTTACTCTTTGCTTGCCTTCCGTGCATTGCCTAGCCTTGCGTTGTCGTGCCTTAGCGTTGCCTCGCCTGACCGTGCTTTCAAATGCGTTACCCTTTCCTTGCCTTGCCGTTCATTGCCTATCGTTCGGTGTAGTGCCTTAGACTTGTTTCCCCTTGCCGTGCCGTTCCTTCCGTTACCCTGGCCTTTCCTTCCTTTTCCTTGCCTTGCTTACCTTCCGTTACTCTTCGCTTGCCTTCCCTGAATTTCATAACCTTGCGTTGTCGTGCCTTAGCCTTATCTCGGCTGACCTTGCCTTCCTTTGCTTTAAGCTTTCCATGCATTGTCGTGCATCGCCTAGCCTTGCGTTTTCGTGCATTAGACTTGCCTAGCCTCACCGTGGCTTTCCTTGCGTTACCCTTTGCTTGCCTTGCCGTGCATTGCCTAGCCGACGTTCCCGTGCCTTAGCCTTCTTTCCCCTTGCCGTGCCGTTCCTTCCGTTACCCTTGCCTTCCCTTGCTTTCCCTTGCCTTCCTTGCGTTCCGTTACTCTTTGCTTACTTTCCGTGCATTGCCTAGCCTTGCGTTGTCATGCCTTAGCCTTGCCTCGCCTGACCGTGCTTTCCCATGCGTTACCCTTTCCTTGACTTGCCGTGCATTGCCTAGCCTGCGTTGCCGTGCCTTAGGCTTGTTTCCCCTTGCCGTGCCGTTCCTTCCGTTACCCTTGAATTTCCTTGCTTTTCCTTGCCTTGCTTACCTTCCGTTACTCTTTGCTTGCATTCCCTGGATTGCCTAGCCTTGCGTTGTCGTGCCTTTGCCTTATCTGGCCTGACCTTGCCTTCCTTTGCTTTAAGCTTTCCTTGCATTGTCGTGCATTGCCTAGCCTTGCGTTTTCGTGCAATAGCCTTGCCTAGCCTCAGCGTGCCTTGCCTTGCGTTACCCTTTGCTTGCCTTGCCCTGCATTGCCTAGCCGTGCGTTGTCGTGCCTTAGCCTTGTTTCCCCTTGCCGTGCCGTTCCTTACGTTACACTTGCTTTTCTTTGCTTTCCCTTGCCTTCCTTACCTTCCGTTACTCTTTGCTTGCCTTCCGTGCATTGCCTAGCCTTGCGGTGTCGTGCCTTAGCCTTGCCTCGCCTGAACGTGCCTTTCCATGCGTTACCCTTTCCTTGCCTTGCCGTTCAATGCCTAGCGTTCGGTGTCGTGCCTTAGACTTGTTTCCCCTTGCCGTGCCGTTCCTTCGGTTACCCTTGCCTTTCCTTGCTTTTCCTTGTCTTGCTTACCTTCCGTTACTCTTTGCTTGCCTTCCCTGAATTGCCTAGCCTTGCGCTGTCGTGCCTTTGACTTATCTCGCCTGACATTGCCTTCCTTTGCTTTAAGCTTTCCTTGCATTGTCGTGCATTGCCTAGCCTTGCGTTTTCGTGCATTAGCCTTGCCTAGCCTCACCGTGCCTTTCCTTGCGTTACCCTTTGCTTGCTTTGCCGTGCATTGCCTAGCCGTGCGTTGTCGTGCCTTAGCCTTGTTTCTCCTTACGGTGCAGTTCCTTCCGTTACACTTGCCTTTCTTTGCTTTCCCTTGCCTTCCTTACCTTCCGTTACTCTTTGCTTGCCTTCCGTGCATTGCCTAGCCTTGCGTTGTCGTGCCTTAGCCTTGCCTCGCCTGAACGTGCTTTCCCATGCGTTACCCTTTCCTTGCCTTGCCATGCATTGCCCAGCCTGCGTTGCCGTGCCTTAGCCTTGTTTCCCCTTGCCGTGCAGTTCCTTCCGTTACCCTTGCCTTTCCTTGCTTTTCCTTGCCTTGCTTACCTTCCGTTACTCTTTGCTTCCCTTCCCTGCATTGCCTAGCCTTGCGTTGTCGTGCCTTAGCCTTATCTCGCCTGACCGTGCCTTCCTTTGCTTTAAGCTTTCCTTGCATTGTCGTGCATTGCCTAGCCTTGCGTTGTCGTGCATTAGCCTTGCCTAGCCTCACCGTGCCTTCCCTTGCGTTACCCTTTGCTTGCCTTGCCGTGCATTGCCTAGCCGTGCGTTGTCGTGCCTTAGCCTTGTTTCCCCTTGGCGTGGCGTGCCTTTTGTTACACTTGATTGCCTGGCTTTGCCTTGCCTTCCTTTCCTTCCGTTACCCTTTCCTTGCCTTGCCGTGCATTGCCTAGCCGTGCGTTGTCGTGCCTTAGCCTTATCTGGCCTGACCTAGCCTTCCTTTGCTTTAAGATTTCCTTGCATTGTCGTGCATTGCCTAGCCTTGCGTTTTCGTGCCTTATCCTTGCCTCACCTGACCGTGCCTTCCCCTGCGTTACCCTTTCCTTCCCTTGCCGTGCATTGCCTAGCCGTGCGTTGTCGTGCCTTAGCCTTGTTTCCCCTTGCCGTGCCGTTCCTTCCGTTACACTTGCCTTTCCCTGCTTTCCCTTGCCTTCCTTACCTTCCGTTACTCTTTGCTTGCATTCCGTGCATTCCCTAGCCTTGCGTTGTCGTGCCTTAGCGTTGCCTCGCCTGACCGTGCTTTCAAATGCGTTACCCTTTCCTTGCCTTGCCGTTCATTGCCTAGCGTTCGGTGTCGTGCCTTAGACTTGTTTCCCCTTGCCGTGCCGTTCCTTCCGTTACCCTGGCCTTTCCTTCCTTTTCCTTGCCTTGCTTACCTTCCGTTACTCTTTGCTTGCCTTCCCTGAATTTCCTAACCTTGCGTTGTCGTGCCTTAGCCTTATCTCGCCTGACCTTGCCTATCTTTGCTTTAAGCTTTCCTTGCATTGTCGTGCTTCGCCCTGCCTTGCGTTTTCGTGCATTAGACTTGCCTAGCCTCACCGTGCCTTTCCTTGCGTTACCCTTTGCTTGCCTTGCCGTGCATTGCCTAGCCGTGGGTTGTCGTGCCTTAGCCTTGTTTCCCCTTGCCGTGCCGTTCCATCCGTTACACTTGCCTTTCTTTGCTTTCCCTTGCCTTCCTTACCTTCCGTTACTCTTTGCTTGCCTTCCGTGCATTGCCTAGCCTTGCGTTGTCGTGCCTTAGCCTTGCCTCGCCTGAACGTGCTTTCCCATGCGGTACCCTTTCCTTGCCTTGCCGTGCATTGCCTAGCCTACGTTGCCGTGCCTTAGCCTTGTTTCCCCTTGCCGTGCCGTTCCTTCCGTTACCCTTGCCTTCCCTTGCTTTCCCTTGCCTTCCTTGCTTTCCGTTACTCTTTGCTTGCTTTCCGTGCATTGCCTAGCCTTGCGTTGTCATGCCTTAGCCTTGCCTCGACTGACCGTGCTTTCCCATGAGTTACCCTTTCCTTGCCTTGCCGTGCATTGCCTAGTCTGCGTTGCCGTGCGTTAGCCTTGTTTCCCCTTGCCGTGCCGTTCCTTCCGTTACCCTTGCCTTTCCTTGCTTTTCCTTGCCTTGCTTACCTTCCGTTACTCTTTGCTTCCCTTCCCTGCATTGCCTAGCCTTGCGTTGTCGTGCCTTAGCCTTATCTCGCCTGACCGTGCCTTCCTTTGCTTTAAGCTTTCCTTGCATTGTCGTGCATTGCCTAGCCTTGCGTTGTCGTGCATTAGCCTTGCCTAGCCACACCGTGCCTTGCCTTGCGTTACCCTTTCCTTGCCTTGCCGTGCATTGCCTAGCCGTGCGTTGTCGTGCCTTAGCCTTGTTTCCCCTTGCCGTGGCGTGCCTTTTGTTACACTTCCCTTGCCTGGCTTTGCCTTGCCTTCCTTTCCTTCCGTTACTCTTTCCTTGCCTTGCCGTGCATTGCCTAGCCTTGCATTGTCGTGCCTTATCCTTGCCTCTCCTGACCGTGCTTTCCCATGCGTTACCCTTTCCTTGCCTTGCCGTGCATTGCCTAGCCGTGCGTTGTCGTGCCTTAGCCTTGTTTCCCCTTGCCGTGCCGTTCCTTCCGTTACACTTGCCTTTCCCTGCTTTCCCTTGCCTTCCTTACCTTCCGTTACTCTTTGCTTGCCTTCCGTGCATTGCCTAGCCTTGCGTTGTCGTGCCTTAGCGTTGCCTCGCCTGACCGTGCTTTCAAATGCGTTACCCTTTCCTTGCCTTGCCGTTCATTGCCTAGCGTTCGGTGTCGTGCCTTAGACTTGTTTCCCCTTGCCGTGCCGTTCCTTCCATTACCCTGGCCTTTCCTTCCTTTTCCTTGCCTAGCTTACCTTCCGTTACTCTTTGCTTGCCTTCCCTGAATTTCCTAGCCTTGCGTTGTCGTGCCTTAGCCTTATTTCGCCTGACCTTGCCTTCCTTTGCTTTAAGCTTTCCTTGCATTGTCGTGCATCGCCTAGCCTTGCGTTTTCATGCATTAGCCTTGCCTAGCCTCACCGTGCCTTTCCTTGCGTTACCCTTTGCTTGCCTTGCCGTGCATTGCCTAGCCTACGTTGCCGTGCCTTAGCCTTGTTTCCCCTTGCCGTGCCGTTCCTTCCGTTACCCTTGCCTTCCCTTGCTTTCCCTTGCCTTCCTTGCGTTCCGTTACTCTTTGCTTGCCTTGCCGTGCATTGCCTAGCTTTGCGTTGTCGTGCCTTAGCCTTGCCTCGCCTGACCGTTCTTTCCCATGCGTTACCCTTTCCTTGCCTTGCCGTGCATTGCCTAGCCTCCGTTGCCGTGCCTTAGCCTTGTTTCCCCTTGCCGTGCCGTTCCTTCCGTTACCCTTGCCTTTCCTTGCTTTTCCTTGCCTTGCTTACCTTCCGTTACTCTTTGCTTGCATTCCCTGAATTGCCTAGCCTTGCGTTGTCGTGCCTTTGCATTATCTGGCCTGACCTTGCCTTCCTTTGCTTTAAGCTTTCCTTGCATTGTCGTGCATTGCCTAGCCTTGCGTTTTCGTGCATTAGCCTTGCCTAGCCTCACCGTGCCTTGCCTTGCGTTACCCTTTGCTTGCCTTGCCCTGCATTGCCTAGCCGTGCGTTGTCGTGCCTTAGCCTTGTTTCCCCTTGCCGTGCCGTTCCTTCCGTTACACTTGCTTTTCTTTGCTTTCCCTTGCCTTCCTTACCTTCCATTACTCATTGCTTGCCTTCCGTGCATTGCCTAGTCTTGCATTGTCGTGCCTTAGCCTTGCCACGCCTGAACGTGCTTTTCCATGCGTTACCCTTTCCTTGCCTTGCCGTGCATTGCACAGCCTGCGTTGCCGTGCCTTAGCCTTGTTTCCCCTTGCCGTGCAGTTCCTTCCGTTACCCTTGCCTTTCCTTGCTTTTCCTTG
Source organism: Macrotis lagotis (assembly GCF_037893015.1). Taxonomy (NCBI): domain Eukaryota; kingdom Metazoa; phylum Chordata; class Mammalia; order Peramelemorphia; family Peramelidae; genus Macrotis; species Macrotis lagotis. Next base: position 44,799 of record NW_027422441.1, read on the forward strand.
CCTTGCTTACCTTCCGTTACTCTTTGCTTCCCTTCCCTGCATTGCCTAGCCTTGCGTTGTCGTGCCTTAGCCTTATCTCGCCTGACCGTGCCTTCCTTTGCTTTAAGCTTTCCTTGCATTGTCGTGCATTGCCTAGCCTTGCGTTGTCGTGCATTAGCCTTGCCTAGCCTCACCGTGCCTTGCCTTGCGTTACCCTTTCCTTGCCTTGCCGTGCATTGCCTAGCCGTGCGTTGTCGTGCCTTAGCCTTGTTTCCCCTTGCCGTTGCGTGCCTTTTGTTGCACTTGCCTTGCCTGGCTTTGCCTTGCCTTCCTTTCCTTCCGTTACTCTTTCCTTGCCTTGCCGTGCATTGCGTAGCCTTGCATTTTCGTGCCTTATCCTTGCCTCGCCTGACCGTGCTTTCCCATGCGTTACCCTTTCCTTGCCTTGCCGTGCATTGCCTAGCCGTGCGTTGTCGTGCCTTAGCCTTGTTTCCCCTTGCCGTGCCGTTCCTTCCGTTACACTTGCCTTTCCCTGCTTTCCCTTGCCTTCCTTACCTTCCGTTACTCTTTGCTTGCCTTCCGTGCGTTGCCTAGCCTTGCGTTGTCGTGCCTTAGCGTTGCCTCGCCTGACCGTGCTTTCAAATGCCTTACCCTTTCCTTGCCTTGCCGTTCATTGCCTAGCGTTCGGTGTCGTGCCTTAGACTTGTTTCCCCTTGCCGTGCCGTTCCTTCCGTTACCCTGGCCTTTCCTTCCTTTTCCTTGCCTAGCTTACCTTCCGTTACTCTTTGCTTGCCGTCCCTGAATTTCCTAGCCTTGCGTTGTCGTGCCTTAGCCTTCTCTCGCCTGACCTTGCCTTCCTTTGCTTTAAGCTTTCCTTGCATTGTCGTGCATCGCCTAGCCTTGCGTTTTCATGCTTTAGCCTTGCCTAGCCTCACCGTGCCTTTCCTTGCGTTACCCTTTGCTTGCCTTGCCGTGCATTGCCTAGCCTACGTTGCCGTGCCTTAGCCTTGTTTCCCCTTGCCGTGCCGTTCCTTCCGTTACCCTTGCCTTCCCTTGCTTTCCCTTGCCTTCCTTGCTTTCCGTTACTCTTTGCTTGCTTTCCGTGCATTGCCTAGCCTTGCGTTGTCATGCCTTAGCCTTGCCTCGACTGACCGTGCTTTCCCATGAGTTACCCTTTCCTTGCCTTGCCGTGCATTGCCTAGTCTGCGTTGCCGTGCATTAGCCTTGTTTCCCCTTGCCGTGCCGTTCCTTCCGTTACACTTGCCTTTCCTTGCTTTTCCTTGCCCTGCTTACCTTCCGTTACTCTTTGCTTCCCTTCCCTGCATTGCCTAGCCTTGCGTTGTCGTGCCTTAGCCTTATCTCGCCTGACCGTGCCTTCCTTTGCTTTAAGCTTTCCTTGCATTGTCGTGCATTGCCTAGCCTTGCGTTGTCGTGCATTAGCCTTGCCTAGCCACACCGTGCCTTGCCTTGCGTTACCCTTTCCTTGCCTTGCCGTGCATTGCCTAGCCGTGCGTTGTCGTGCCTTAGCCTTGTTTCCCCTTGCCGTGGCGTGCCTTTTGTTACACTTGCCTTGCCTGGCTTTGCCTTGCCTTCCTTTCCTTCCGTTACTCTTTCCTTGCCTTGCCGTGCATTGCCTAGCCTTGCATTGTCGTGCCTTATCCTTGCCTCCCCTGACCGTGCTTTCCCATGCGTTACCCTTTCCTTGCCTTGCCGTGCATTGCCTAGCCGTGCGTTGTCGTGCCTTAGCCTTGTTTCGCCTGACCTTGCCTTCCTTTGCTTTAAGCTTTCCTTGCATTGTCGTGCATCGCCTAGCCTTGCGTTTTCATGCATTAGCCTTGCCTAGCCTCACCGTGCCTTTCCTTGCGTTACCCTTTGCTTGCCTTGCCGTGCATTGCCTAGCCTACGTTGCCGTGCCTTAGACTTGTTTCCCCTTGCCGTGCCGTTCCTTCCGTTACCCTTGCCTTCCCTTGCTTTCCCTTGCCTTCCTTGCGTTCCGTTACTCTTTGCTTACTTTCCGTGCATTGCCTAGCCTTGCGTTGTCATGCCTTAGCCTTGCCTCGCCTGACCGTGCTTTCCCATGCGTTACCCTTTCCTTGCCTTGCCGTGCATTGCCTAGCCTGCGTTGCCGTGCCTTAGCCTTGTTTCCCCTTGCCGTGCCGTTCCTTCCGTTACCCTTGCCTTTCCTTGCTTTTCCTTGCCTTGCTTACCTTCCGTTACTCTTTGCTTGCATTCCCTGAATTGCCTAGCCTTGCCTTGTCGTGCCTTTGCCTTATCTGGCCTGACCTTGCCTTCCTTTGCTTTAAGATTTCCTTGCATTGTCGTGCATTGCCTAGCCTTGCGTTTTCGTGCCTTATCCTTGCCTCACCTGACCGTGCCTTCCCCTGCGTTACCCTTTCCTTCCCTTGCCGTGCATTGCCTAGCGTGCGTTGTCGTGCCTTAGCCTTGTTTCCCCTTGCCGTGCCGTTCCTTCCGGAACCCTTGCCTTTCCTTGCTTTCCCTTGCCTTCCTTACCTTCCGTTACTCTTTGCTTGCCTTCCGTGCATTGCCTAGCCTTGCGTTGTCGTGCCTTAGCGTTGCCTCGCCTGACCGTGCTATCAAATGCGTTACCCTTTCCTTGCCTTGCCGTTCATTGCCTAGCGTTCGGTGTCGTGCCTTAGACTTGTTTCCCCTTGCCGTGCCGTTCCTTCCGTTACCCTGGCCTTTCCTTCCTTTTCCTTGCCTTCCTTACCTTCCGTTACTCTTTGCTTGCCTTCCGTGGATTGCCTAGCCTTGCGTTGTCGTGCCTTAGCCTTGCCTCGCCTGAACGTGCTTTCCCATGCGGTACCCTTTCCTTGCCTTGCCGTGCATTGCCTAGCCTACGTTGCCGTGCCTTAGCCTTGTTTCCCCTTGCCGTGCCGTTCCTTCCGTTACCCTTGCCCTCCCTTGCTTTTCCTTGCCTTCCTTCCTTTCCGTTACTCTTTGCTTGCTTTCCGTGCATTGCCTAGCCTTGCGTTGTCATGCATTAGCCTTCCCTCGCCTGACCGTACTTTCCCATGAGTTACCCTTTCCTTGCCTTGCCGTGCATTGCCTAGTCTGCGTTGCCGTGCCTTAGCCTTGTTTCCCCTTGCCGTGCCGTTCCTTCCGTTACCCTTGCCTTTCCTTGCTTTTCCTTGCCTTGCTTACCTTCCGTTACTCTTTGCTTCCCTTCCCTGCATTGCCTAGCCTTGCGTTGTCGTGCCTTAGCCTTATCTCGCCTGACCGTGCCTTCCTTTGCTTTAAGCTTTCCTTGCATTGTCGTGCATTGCCTAGCCTTGCGTTGTCGTGCATTAGCCTTGCCTAGCCACACCGTGCCTTGCCTTGCGTTACCCTTTCCTTGCCTTGCCGTGCATTGCCTAGCCGTGCGTTGTCGTGCCTTAGCCTTATTTCCCCTTGCCGTGGCGTGCCTTTTGTTACACTTGCCTTGCCTGGCTTTGCCTTGCCTTCCTTTCCTTCCGTTACTCTTTCCTTGCCTTGCCGTGCATTGCCTAGACTGCGTTGCCGTGCCTTAGCCTTGTTTCCCCTTGCCGTGCCGTTCCTTCCGTTACCCTTGCCTTTTCTTGCTTTTCCTTGCCTTGCTTACCTTCCGTTACTCTTTGCTTGCCTTCCCTGAATTGCCTAGCCTTGCGTTTTCGTGCCTTTGCCTTATCTGGCCTGACCTTGCCTTCCTTTGCTTTAAGCTTTCCTTGCATTGTCGTGCATTGCCTAGCCTTGCGTTTTCGTGCATTAGCCTTGCCTAGCCTCACCGTGCCTTGCCTTGCGTTACCCTTTCCTTGCCTTGCCGTGCATTGCGTAGCCGTGCGTTGTCGTGCCTTAGCCTTGTTTCCCCTTGCCGTGGCGTGCCTTTCGTTGCACTTGCCTTGCCTGGCTTTGCCTTGCCTTCCTTTCCTTCCGTTACTCTTTCCTTGCCTTGCCGTGCATTGCGTAGCCTTGCATTGTCGTACCTTATCCTTGCCTCGCCTGACCGTGCTTTCCCATGCGTTACCCTTTCCTTGCCTTGCCGTGCATTGCCTAGCCGTGCGTTGTCGTGCCTTAGCCTTGTTTCCCCTTGCCGTGCCGTTCCTTCCGTTACCCTTGCCTTCCCTTGCTTTCCCTTGCCTTCCTTGCGTTCCGTTACTCTTTGCTTACTTTCCGTGCATTGCCAAGCCTTGCGTTGTCATGCCTTAGCCTTGCGTCGCCTGACCGTGCTTTCCCATGCCTTACCCTTTCCTTGCCTTGCCGTGCATTGCCTAGCCTGCGTTGCCGTGCCTTAGCCTTGTTTCCCCTTGCCGTGCCGTTCCTTCCGTTACCCTTGCCTTTCCTTGCTTTTCCTTGCCTTGCTTACCTTCCGTTACTCTTTGCTTGCCTTCCCTGAATTGCCTAGCCTTGCGTTTTCGTGCCTTTGCCTTATCTGGCCTGACCTTGCCTTCCTTTGCTTTAAGCTTTCCTTGCATTGTCGTGCATTGCCTAGCCTTGCGTTTTCGTGCATTAGCCTTGCCTAGCCTCACCGTGCCTTGCCTTGCGTTGCCCTTTGCGTGCCTTGCCCTGCATTGCCTAGCCGTGCGTTGTCGTGCCTTAGCCTTGTTTCCCCTTGCCGTGCCGTTCCTTCCGTTACACTTGCATTTCCCTGCGTTCCCTTGCCTTCCTTACCTTCCGTTACTCTGTGCTTGCCTTCCGTGCATTGCCTAGCCTTGCGTTGTCGTGCCTTAGCGTTGCCTCGCCTGACCGTGCTATCAAATGCGTTACCCTTTCCTTGCCTTGCCGTTCATTGCCTAGCGTTCGGTGTCGTGCCTTAGACTTCTTTCCCCTTGCCGTGCCGTTCCTTCCGTTACCCTGGCCTTTCCTTCCTTTTCCTTGCCTAGCTTACCTTCCGTTACTCTTTGCTTGCCTTCCCTGAATTTCCTAGCCTTGCGTTGTCGTGCCTTAGCCTTATCTCGCCTGACCTTGCCTTCCTTTGCTTTAAGCTTTCCTTGCATTGTCGTGCATCGCCAACGCCTTGCGTTTTCATGCATTAGCCTTGCCTAGCCTCACCGTGCCTTTCCTTGCGTTACCCTTTGCTTGCCTTGCCGTGCATTGCCTAGCCGTGCGTTGTCGTGCCTTAGCCTTGTTTCCCCTTGCCGTGCCGTTCCTTCCGTTACACTTGCCTTTCTTTGCTTTCCCTTGCCTTCCTTACCTTCCGTTACTCTTTGCTTGCCTTCCGTGCATTGCCTAGCCTTGCGTTGTCGTGCCTTAGCCTTGCCTCGCCTGAACGTGCTTTCCCATGCGGTAACCTTTCCTTTCCTTGCCGTGCATTTCCTAGCCTACGTTGCCGTGCCTTAGCCTTGTTTCCCCTTGCCGTGCCGTTCCTTCCGTTACCCTTGCCTTCCGTTGCTTTCCCTTGCCTTCCTTGCTTTCCGTTACTCTTTGCTTCCTTTCCGTGCATTGCCTGGCCTTGCGTTGTCATGCCTTAGCCTTGCCTCGACTGACCGTGCTTTCCCATGAGTTACCCTTTCCTTGCCTTGCCGTGCGTTGCCTAGCCGTGCGTTGTCGTGCCTTAGCCTTGTTTCCCCTTGCCGTGGCGTGCCTTTTGTTACACTTGCCTTGCCTGGCTTTGCCTTGCCTTCCTTTCCTTCCGTTACTCTTTCCTTGCCTTGCCGTGCATTGCCTAGCCGTGCGTTGTCGTGCCTTAGCCTTGTTTCCCCTTGCCGTGCCGTTCCTTCCGTTACACTTGCCTTTCCCTGCTTTCCCTTGCCTTCCTTACCTTCCGTTACTCTTTGCTTGCCTTCCGTGCGTTGCCTAGCCTTGCGTTGTCGTGCCTTAGCCTTGCCTCGCCTGACCGTGCTTTCAAATGCGTTACCCTTTTCTTGCCTTGCCGTTCATTGCCTAGCGTTCGGTGTCGTGCCTTAGACTTGTTTCCCCTTGCCGTGCCGTTCCTTCCGTTACCCTGGCCTTTCCTTTCTTTTCCTTGCCTTGCTTACCTTCCGTTACTCTTTGCTTCCCTTCCCTGCTTTGCCTAGCCTTGTGTTGTCGTGCCTTAGCCTTATCTCGCCTGACCGTGCCTTCCTTTGCTTTAAGCTTTCCTTGCATTGTCGTGCATTGCCTAGCCTTGCGTTGTCGTGCATTAGCCTTACCTAGCCTCACCGTGCCTTGCATTGCGTTACCCTTTCCTTGCCTTGCCGTGCATTGCCTAGCCGTGTGTTGTCGTGCCTTAGCCTTGTTTCCCCTTGCCGTGGCGTGCCTTTTGTTGTACTTGCCTTGCCTGGCTTTGCCTTGCCTTCCTTTCCTTCCGTTACTCTTTCCTTGCCTTGCCGTGCATTGCGTAGCCTTCCATTGTCATGCCTTAGCCTTGCCTCGACTGACCGTGCTTTCCCATGAGTTACCCTTTCCTTGCCTTGCCGTGCATTGCCTAGTGTGCGTTGCCGTGCGTTAGCCTTGTTTCCCCTTGCCGTGCCGTTCCTTCCGTTACCCTTGCCTTTCCTTGCTTTTCCTTGCCTTGCTTACCTTCCGTTACTCTTTGCTTGCATTCCCTGAATTGCCTAGCCTTGCGTTGTCGTGCCTTTGCCTTATCTGGCCTGACCTTGCCTTCCTTTGCTTTAAGCTTTCCTTGCATTGTCGTGCATTGCCTAGCCTTGCGTTTTCGTGCATTAGCCTTGCCTAGCCTCACCGTGCCTTGCCTTGCGTTCCCCTTTGCTTGCCTTACCGTGCATTGCCTAGCCGTGCGTTGCCGTGCCTTAGCCTTGTTTCCCCTTGCCGTGCCGTTCCTTCCGTTACCCTTGCCTTCCCTTGCTTTCCCTTGCCTTCCTTGCTTTCCGTTACTCTTTGCTTGCTTTCCGTGCATTGCCTAGCCTTGCGTAGTCATGCCTTAGCCTTGCCTCTACTGACCGTGCTTTCCCATGAGTTACCCTTTCCTTGCCTTGCCGTGCATTGCCTAGTCTGCGTTGCCGTGCGTTAGCCTTGTTTCCCCTTGCCGTGCCGTTCCTTCCGTTACCCTGGCCTTTCCTTCCTTTTCCTTGCCTTGCTTACCTTCCGTTACTCTTTGCTTGCCTTTCCTGAATTTCCTAACCTTGCGTTGTCGTGCCTTAGCCTTATCTCGCCTGACCTTGCCTTCCTTTGCTTTAAGCTTTCCTTGCATTGTCGTGCATCGCCTAGCCTTGCGTTTTCGTGCATTAGACTTGCCTAGCCTCACCGTGCCTTTCCTTGCGTTACCCTTTGCTTGCCTTTCCGTGCATTGCCTAGCCTTGCGTTGTCGTGCCTTAGCCTTGCCTCGCCTGACTGTGCTTTCCCATGCGTAACCCTTTCCTTGCCTTGCCGTTCAATGCCTAGCGTTCGGTGTCGTGCCGTAGACTTGTTTCCCCTTGCCGTGCCGTTCCTTCCGTTACCCTTGCCTTTCCTTGCTTTTCCTTGTCTTGCTTACCTTCCGTTACTCTTTGCTTGCCTTCCCTGAATTGCCTAGCCTTGCGTTGTCGTGCCTTTGCCTTATCTCGCCTGACTTTGCCTTCCTTTGCTTTAAGCTTTCCTTGCATTGTCGTGCATTGCCTAGCCTTGCGTTTTCGTGCATTAGCCTTGCCTAGCCTCACCGTGCCTTGCCTTGCGTTACCCTTTGCTTGCCTTGCCGTGCATTGCGTAGCCGTGCGTTGTCGTGCCTTAGCCTTGTTTCCCCTTGGCGTGGCGTGCCTTTTGTTACACTTGATTGCCTGGCTTTGCCTTGCCTTCCTTTCCTTCCGTTACTCTTTCCTTGCCTTGCCGTGCATTGCCTAGCCTTGCATTGTCGTGCCTTATCCTTGCCTCACCTGACCGTGCCTTCCCCTGCGTTACCCTTTCCTTGCCTTGCCGTGCATTGCCTAGCCATGCGTTGTCGTGCCTTAGCCTTGTTACCCCTTGCCGTGCCGTTCCTTCCGTTACCCTTGCCTTCCCTTGCTTTCCCTTGCCTTCCTTGCGTTCCGTTACTCTTTGCTTGCTTTCCGTGTATTGCCAAGCCTTGCGTTGTCATGCCTTAGCCTTGCCTCGCCTGACCGTGCTTTCCCATGCGTTACCCTTTCCTTGCGTTGCCGTGCATTGCCTAGCGTGCGTTGTCGTGCCTTAGCCTTGTTTCCCCTTGCCGTGCCGTTCCTTCCGTTACCCTTGCCTTTCCTTGCTTTCCCTTGCCTTCCTTACCTTCCGTTACTATTTGCATGCCTTCCGTGCATTGCCTAGACTTGCGTTGTCGTGCCTTAGCCTTGCCTCGCCTGACCGTGCTTTCCCATGCGTTACCCTTTCCTTGCCTTGCCGTGCATTGCCTAGCCTACGTTGCCGTGCCTTAGCCTTGTTTCCCCTTGCCGTGCCGTTCCTTCCGTTACCCTTGCCCTCCCTTGCTTTTCCTTGCCTTCCTTCCTTTCCGTTACTCTTTGCTTGCTTTCCGTGCATTGCCTAGCCTTGCGTTGTCATGCATTAGCCTTCCCTCGCCTGACCGTACTTTCCCATGAGTTACCCTTTCCTTGCCTTGCCGTGCATTGCCTAGTCTGCGTTGCCGTGCCTTAGCCTTGTTTCCCCTTGCCGTGCCGTTCCTTCCGTTACCCTTGCCTTTCCTTGCTTTTCCTTGCCTTGCTTACCTTCCGTTACTCTTTGCTTCCCTTCCCTGCATTGCCTAGCCTTGCGTTGTCGTGCCTTAGCCTTATCTCGCCTGACCGTGTCTTCCTTTGCTTTAAGCTTTCCTTGCATTGTCGTGCATTGCCTAGCCTTGCGTTGTCGTGCATTAGCCTTGCCTAGCTTCACCGTACGTTGCCTTGCGTTACCCTTTCCTTGCCTTGCCGTGCATTGCCTAGCCGTGCGTTGTCGTGCCTTAGCCTTATTTCCCCTTGCCGTGGCGTGCCTTTTGTTACACTTGCCTTGCCTGGCTTTGCCTTGCCTTCCTTTCCTTCCGTTACTCTTTCCTTGCCTTGCCGTGCATTGCCTAGACTGCGTTGCCGTGCCTTAGCCTTGTTTCCCCTTGCCGTGCCGTTCCTTCCGTTACCCTTGCCTTTCCTTGCTTTTCCTTGCCTTGCTTACCTTCAGTTACTCTTTGCTTGCCTTCCCTGAATTGCCTAGCCTTGCGTTTTCGTGCGTTTGCCTTATCTGGCCTGACCTTGCCTTCCTTTGCTTTAAGCTTTCCTTGCATTGTCGTGCATTGCCTAGCCTTGCGTTTTCGTGCATTAGCCTTGCCTAGCCTCACCGTGCCTTGCCTTGCGTTACCCTTTGCTTGCCTTGCCCTGCATTGCCTAGCCGTGCGTTGTCGTGCCTTAGCCTTGTTTCCCCTTGCCGTGCCGTTCCTTCCGTTACACTTGCATTTCCCTGCGTTCCCTTGCCTTTCTTACCTTCCGTTACTCTTTGCTTGCCTTCCGTGCATTGCCTAGCCTTGCGTTGTCGTGCCTTAGCGTTGCCTCGCCTGACCGTGCTTTCAAATGCGTTACCCTTTCCTTCCCTTGCCGTTCATTACCTAGCGTTCGGTGTCGTGCCTTAGACTTGTTTCCCCTTGCCGTGCCGTTCCTTCGGTTACCCTTGCCTTTCCTTGCTTTTCCTTGCCTTGCTTACCTTCCGTTACTCTTTGCTTGCATTCCCTGAATTGCCTAGCCTTGCGTTGTCGTGCCTTTGCCTTATCTGGCCTGACCTTGCCTTCCTTTGCTTTAAGCTTTCCTTGCATTGTCGTGCATTGCCTAGCCTTGTGTTGTCGTGCATTAGCCTTGCCTAGCCTCACCGTGCCTTGCCTTGCGTTACCCTTTGCTTGCCTTGCCGTGCATTGCCTAGCCGTGCGTTGTCGTGCCTTAGCCTTGTTTCCCCTTGCCGTGCCGTTCCTTCCGTTACACTTGCTTTTCTTTGCTTTCCCTTGCCTTCCTTACCTTCCGTTACTCTTTGCTTGCCTTCCGTGCATTGCCTAGCCTTGCGTTGTCGTGCCTTAGCCTTGCCTCGCCTGAACGTGCCTTTCCATGCGTTACCCTTTCCTTGCCTTGCCGTGCATTGGACAGCCTGCGTTGCCGTGCCTTAGCCTTGTTTCCCCTTGCCGTGCAGTTCCTTCCGTTACCCTTGCCTTTCCTTGCTTTTCCTTGCCTTGCTTACCTTCCGTTACTCTTTGCTTCCCTTCCCTGCATTGCCTAGCCTTGCGTTGTCGTGCCTTATCCTTATCTCGCCTGACCGTGCCTTCCTTTGCTTTAAGCTTTCCTTGCATTGTCGTGCATTGCCTAGCCTTGCGTTGTCGTGCATTAGCCTTGCCTAGCCTCACCGTGCCTTGCCTTGCGTTACCCTTTCCTTGCCTTGCCGTGCATTGCCTAGCCGTGCGTTGTCGTGCCTTAGCCTTGTTTCCCCTTGCCGTGGCGTGCCTTTCGTTGCACTTGCCTTGCCTGGCTTTGCCTTGCCTTCCTTTCCTTCCGTTACTCTTTCCTTGCCTTGCCGTGCATTGCGTAGCCTTGCATTGTCGTACCTTATCCTTGCCTCGCCTGACCGTGCTTTCCCATGCGTTACCCTTTCCTTTCCTTGCCGTGCATTGCCTAGCCGTGCGTTGTCGTGCCTTAGCCTTGTTTCCCCTTGCCGTGCCGTTCCTTCCGTTACCCTTGCCTTCCCTTGCTTTCCCTTGCCTTCCTTGCGTTCCGTTACTCTTTGCTTACTTTCCGTGCATTGCCTAGCCTTGCGTTGTCATGCCTTAGCCTTGCCTCGCCTGACCGTGCTTTCCCATGCCTTACCCTTTCCTTGCCTTGCCGTGCATTGCCTAGCCTGCGTTGCCGTGCCTTAGCCTTGTTTCCCCTTGCCGTGCCGTTCCTTCCGTTACCCTTGCCTTTCCTTGCTTTTCCTTGCCTTGCTTACCTTCCGTTACTCTTTGCTTGCCTTCCCTGAATTGCCTAGCCTTGCGTTTTCGTGCCTTTGCCTTATCTGGCCTGAACTTGCCTTCCTTTGCTTTAAGCTTTCCTTGCATTGTCGTGCATTGCCTAGCCTTGCGTTTTCGTGCATTAGCCTTGCCTAGCCTCACCATGCCTTGCCTTGCGTTGCCCTTTGCGTGCCTTGCCCTGCATTGCCTAGCCGTGCGTTGTCGTGCCTTAGCCTTGTTTCCCCTTGCCGTGCCGTTCCTTCCGTTACACTTGCATTTCCCTGCGTTCCCTTGCCTTCCTTACCTTCCGTTACTCTTTGCTTGCCTTCCGTGCATTGCCTAGCCTTGCGTTGTCGTGCCTTAGCGTTGCCTCGCCTGACCGTGCTATCAAATGCGTTACCCTTTCCTTGCCTTGCCGTTCATTGCCTAGCGTTCGGTGTCGTGCCTTAGACTTCTTTCCCCTTGCCGTGCCGTTCCTTCCGTTACCCTGGCCTTTCCTTCCTTTTCCTTGCCTAGCTTACCTTCCGTTACTCTTTGCTTGCCTTCCCTGAATTTCCTAGCCTTGCGTTGTCGTGCCTTAGCCTTATCTCGCCTGACCTTGCCTTCCTTTGCTTTAAGCTTTCCTTGCATTGTCGTGCATCGCCAACGCCTTGCGTTTTCATGCATTAGCCTTGCCTAGCCTCACCGTGCCTTTCCTTGCGTTACCCTTTGCTTGCCTTGCCGTGCATTGCCTAGCCGTGCGTTGTCGTGCCTTAGCCTTGTTTCCCCTTGCCGTGCCGTTCCTTCCGTTACACTTGCCTTTCTTTGCTTTCCCTTGCCTTCCTTACCTTCCGTTACTCTTTGCTTGCCTTCCGTGCATTGCCTAGCCTTGCGTTGTCGTGCCTTAGCCTTGCCTCGCCTGAACGTGCTTTCCCATGCGGTACCCTTTCCTTTCCTTGCCGTGCATTTCCTAGCCTACGTTGCCGTGCCTTAGCCTTGTTTCCCCTTGCCGTGCCGTTCCTTCCGTTACCCTTGCCTTCCGTTGCTTTCCCTTGCCTTCCTTGCTTTCCGTTACTCTTTGCTTGCTTTCCGTGCATTGCCTGGCCTTGCGTTGTCATGCCTTAGCCTTGCCTCGACTGACCGTTCTTTCCCATGAGTTACCCTTTCCTTGCCTTGCCGTGCGTTGCCTAGCCGTGCGTTGTCGTGCCTTAGCCTTGTTTCCCCTTGCCGTGGCGTGCCTTTTGTTACACTTGCCTTGCCTGGCTTTGCCTTGCCTTCCTTTCCTTCCGTTACTCTTTCCTTGCCTTGCCGTGCATTGCCTAGCCGTGCGTTGTCGTGCCTTAGCCTTGTTTCCCCTTGCCGTGCCGTTCCTTCCGTTACACTTGCCTTTCCCTGCTTTCCCTTGCATTCCTTACCTTCCGTTAATCTTTGCTTGCCTTCCGTGCGTTGCCTAGCCTTGCGTTGTCGTGCCTTAGCGTTGCCTCGCCTGACCGTGCTTTCAAATGCGTTACCCTTTCCTTGCCTTGCCGTTCATTGCCAAGCGTTCGGTGTCGTGCCTTAGACTTGTTTCCCCTTGCCGTGCCGTTCCTTCCGTTACCCTGGCCTTTCCTTCCTTTTCCTTGCCTAGCTTACCTTCCGTTACTCTTTGCTTGCCTTCCCTGAATTTCCTACCCTTGCGTTGTCGTGCCTTTGCCTTATCTGGCCTGACCTTGCCTTCCTTTGCTTTAAGCTTTCCTTGCATTGTCGTGCATCGCCTAGCCTTGCGTTTTCATGCATTAGCCTTGCCTAGCCTCACCGTGCCTTTCCTTGCGTTACCCTTTGCTTGCCTCGCCGTGCATTGCCTAGCCGTGCGTTGTCGTGCCTTAGCCTTGTTTCCCCTTGCCGTGCCGTTCCTTCCGTTACACTTGCCTTTCTTTGCTTTCCCTTGCCTTCCTTACCTTCCGTTACTCTTTGCTTGCCTTCCGTGCATTGCCTAGCTTTGCGTTGTCGTGCCTTAGCCTTGCCTCGCCTGAACGTGCTTTCCCATGCGGTACCCTTTCCTTGCCTTGCCGTGCATTGCCTAGCCTACGTTGCCGTGCCTTAGCCTTGTTTCCCCTTGCCGTGCCGTTCCTTCCGTTACGCTTGCCTTCCCTTGCTTTCCCTTGCCTTCCTTGCTTTCCGTTACTCTTTGCTTGCTTTCCGTGCATTGCCTAGCCTTGCGTTGTCATGCCTTACCCTTGCCTCGACTGACCGTGCTTTCCCATGAGTTACCCTTTCCTTGCCTTGCCGTGCATTGCCTAGTCTGCGTTGCCGTGCGTTAGCCTTGTTTCCCCTTGCCTGCCGTTCCTTCCGTTACCCTTGCCTTTCCTTGCTTTTCCTTGCCTTGCTTACCTTCCGTTACTCTTTGCTTCCCTTCCCTGCATTGCCTAGCCTTGCGTTGTCGTGCCTTAGCCTTATCTCGCCTGAAGGTGCCTTCCTTTGCTTTAAGCTTTCCTTGCATTGTCGTGCATTGCCTAGCCTTGCGTTGTCGTGCATTAGCCTTGCCTAGCCACACCGTGCCTTGCCTTGCGTTACCCTTTCCTTGCCTTGCCGTGCATTGTCTAGTCGTGCGTTGTCGTGCCTTAGCCTTCTTTCCCCTTGCCGTGGCGTGCCTTTTGTTACACTTGCCTTGCCTGGCTTTCCCTTGCCTTCCTTTCCTTCCGTTACTCTTTCCTTGCCTTGCCGTGCATTGCCTAGCCTTGCATTGTCGGGCCTTATCCTTACCTCGCCTGACCGTGCTTTCCCTTGCGTTACCCTTTCCTTGCCTTGCCGTGCATTGCCTAGCCGTGCGTTGTCGTGCCTTAGCCTTCTTTCCCCTTGCCGTGCCGTTCCTTCCGTTACACTTGCCTTTCCCTGCTTTCCCTTGCCTTCCTTACCTTCCGTTACTCTTTGCTTGCCTTCCGTGCATTGCCTAGCCTTGCGTTGTCGTGCCTTAGCGTTGCCTCGCCTGACCGTGCATTCAAATGCGTTACCCTTTCCTTGCCTTGCCATTCATTGCCTAGCGTTCGGTGTCGTGCCTTAGACTTGTTTCCCCTTGCCGTGCCGTTCCTTCCGTTACCCTGGCCTTTCCTTCCATTTCCTTGCCTAGCTTACCTTCCGTTACTCTTTGCTTGCCTTCCCTGAATTTCCTAGCCTTGCGTTGTCGTGCCTTAGCCTTATCTCGCCTGACCGTGCCTTCCTTTGCTTTAAGCTTTCCTTGCAATGTCGTGCATTGCGTAGCCTTGCGTTGTCGTGCATTAGCCTTGCCTAGCCTCACCGTGCCTTGCCTTGCGTTACCCTTTCCTTGCCTTGCCGTGCATTGCGTAGCCGTGCGTTTTCGTGCCTTAGCCTTGTTTCCCCTTGCCGTGGCGTGCCTTTTGTTACACTTGCCTTGCCTGGCTTTGCATTGCCTTCCTTTCCTTCCGTTACTCTTTGCTTGCCTTGCCGTGCATTGCCTAGCCGTGCGTTGTCGTGCCTTAGCCTTCTTTCCCCTTGCCGTGCCGTTCCTTCCGTTACACTTGCCTTTCCCTGCTTTCCCTTGCCTTCCTTACCTTCCGTTACTCTTTGCTTGCCTTCCGTGCATTGCCTAGCCTTGCGTTGTCGTGCCTTAGCGTTGCCTCGCCTGACCGTGCTTTCAAATGCGTTACCCTTTCCTTGCCTTGCCGTTCATTGCCTAGCGTTCGGTGTCGTGCCTTAGACTTGTTTCCCCTTGCCGTGCCGTTCCTTCCGTTACCCTGGCCTTTCCTTCCATTTCCTTGCCTAGCTTACCTTCCGTTACTCTTTGCTTGCCTTCCCTGAATTTCCTAGCTTTGCGTTGTCGTGCCTTAGCCTTATCTCGCCTGACCGTGCCTTCCTTTGCTTTAAGCTTTGCTTGCAATGTCGTGCATTGCGTAGCCTTGCGTTGTCGTGCATTAGCCTTGCCTAGCCTCACCGTGCCTTGCCTTGCGTTACCCTTTGCTTGCCTTGCCCTGCATTGCCGTTACCCTTTGCTTGCCTTGCCCTGCATTGCCTAGCCGTGCGTTGTCGTGCCTTAGCCTTGTTTCCCCTTGCCGTGCCGTTCCTTCCGTTACACTTGCTTTTCTTTGCTTTCCCTTGCCTTCCTTACCTTCCGTTACTCTTTGCTTGCCTTCCGTGCATTGCCTAGCCTTGCGTTGTCGTGCCTTAGCCTTGCCTCGCCTGAACGTGCTTTTCCATGCGTTACCCTTTCCTTGCCTTGCCGTGCATTGCCTAGTCTGCGTTGCCGTGCGTTAGCCTTGTTTCCCCTTGCCGTGGCGTGCCTTTTGTTGCACTTGCCTTGCCTGGCTTTGCCTTGCCTTCCTTTCCTTCCGTTACTCTTTCCTTGCCTTGCCGTGCATTGCGTAGCCTTGCGTTGTCATGCCTTAGCCTTGCCTCGACTGACCGTGCTTTCCCATGAGTTACCCTTTCCTTGCCTTGCCGTGCATTGCCTAGTCTGCGTTGCCGTGCGTTAGCCTTGTTTCCCCTTGCCGTGCCGTTCCTTCCGTTACCCTTGCCTTTCCTTGCTTTTCCTTGCCTTGCTTACCTTCCGTTACTCTTTGCTTGCATTCCCTGAATTGCCTAGCCTTGCGTTGTCGTGCCTTTGCCTTATCTGGCCTGACCTTGCCTTCCTTTGCTTTAAGCTTTCCTTGCATTGTCGTGCTTTGCCTAACCTTGCGTTTTCGTGCATTAGCCTTGCCTAGCCTCACCGTGCCTTGCCTTGCGTTACCCTTTGCTTGCCTTGCCCTGCATTGCCTAGCGTACGTTGCCGTGCCTTAGCCTTGTTTCCCCTTGCCGTGCCGTTCCTTCCGTTACCCTTGCCTTCCCTTGCTTTCCCTTGCCTTCCTTGCTTTCCGTTACTCTTTGCTTGCTTTCCGTGCATTGCCTAGCCTTGCGTTGTCATGCCTTAGCCTTGCCTCTACTGACCGTGCTTTCCCATGAGTTACCCTTTCCTTGCCTTGCCGTGCATTGCCTAGTCTGCGTTGCCGTGCGTTAGCCTTGTTTCCCCTTGCCGTGCCGTTCCTTCCGTTACCCTGGCCTTTCCTTCCTTTTCCTTGCCTTGCTTACCTTCCGTTACTCTTTGCTTGCCTTACCTGAATTTCCTAACCTTGCTTTGTCGTGCCTTAGCCTTATCTCGCCTGACCTTGCCTTCCTTTGCTTTAAGCTTTCCTTGCATTGTCGTGCATCGCCTAGCCTTGCGTTTTCGTGCATTAGACTTGCCTAGCCTCACCGTGCCTTTCCTTGCGTTACCCTTTGCTTGCCTTGCCGTGCATTGCCTAGCCTTGCGTTGTCGTGCCTTAGCCTTGCCTCGCCTGACTGTGCTTTCCCATGCGTAACCCTTTCCTTCCCTTGCCGTTCAATGCCTAGCGTTCGGTGTCGTGCCGTAGACTTGTTTAGCCTTGCCGTGCCGTTCCTTCCGTTACCCTTGCCTTTCCTTGCTTTTCCTTGTCTTGCTTACCTTCCGTTACTCTTTGCTTGCCTTCCCTGAATTGCCTAGCCTTGCGTTGTCGTGCCTTTGCCTTATCTCGCCTGACCTTGCCTTCCTTTGCTTTAAGCTTTCCTTGCATTGTCGTGCATTGCCTAGCCTTGCGTTTTCGTGCATTAGCCTTGCCTAGCCTCACCGTGCCTTGCCTTGCGTTACCCTTTGCTTGCCTTGCCGTGCATTGCCTAGCCGTGCGTTGTCGTGCCTTAGCCTTGTTTCCCCTTGGCGTGGCGTGCCTTTTGTTACACTTGATTGCCTGGCTTTGCCTTGCCTTCCTTTCCTTCCGTTACTCTTTCTTTGCCTTGCCGTGCATTGCCTAGCCTTGCATTGTCGTGCCTTATCCTTGCCTCACCTGACCGTGCCTTCCCTTCCGTTACACTTTCCTTGCCTTGCCGTGCATTGCCTAGCCCTGCGTTGTCGTGCCTTAGCCTTGTTACCCCTTGCCGTGCCGTTCCTTCCGTTACCCTTGCCTTCCCTTGCTTTCCCTTGCCTTCCTTGCGTTCCGTTACTCTTTGCTTGCTTTCCGTGTATTGCCAAGCCTTGCGTTGTCATGCCTTAGCCTTGCCTCGCCTGACCGTGCTTTCCCATGCGTTACCCTTTCCTTGCCTTGCCGTGCATTGCCTAGCGTGCGTTGTCGTGCCTTAGCCTTGTTTCCCCTTGCCGTGCCGTTCCTTCCGTTACCCTTGCCTTTCCTTGCTTTCCCTTGCCTTCCTTACCTTCCGTTACTATTTGCATGCCTTCCGTGCATTGCCTAGACTTGCGTTGTCGTGCCTTAGACTTGCCTCGCCTGACCGTGCTTTCCCATGCGTTACCCTTTCCTTGCCTTGCCGTGCATTGCCTAGCCTGCGTTGCCGTGCCTTTGCCTTGTTTCCCCTTGCCGTGCCGTTCTTTCCGTTACCCTTGCTTTTCCTTGCTTTCCCTTGCCTTGCTTACCTTCCGTTACTCTTTGCTTGCCTTCCCTGAATTGCCTAGCCTTGCGTTTTCGTGCCTTTGCCTTATCTGGCCTGACCTTGCCTTCCTTTGCTTTAAGCTTTCCTTGCATTGTCGTGCATTGCCTAGCCTTCCGTTTTCGTGCATTAGCCTTCCCTAGCCTCACCGTGCCTTGCCTTGCGTTACCCTTTGATTGCCTTGCCCTGCATTGCCTAGCCGTGCGTTGTCGTGCCTTAGCCTTGTTTCCCCTTGGCGTGCCGTTCCTTCCGTTACACTTGCTTTTCTTTGCTTTTCCTTGCCTTGCTTACCTTCCGTTATTCTTTGCTTGCCTTCCCTGAATTGCCTAGCCTTGCGTTGTCGTGTCTTTGCCTTATCTCGCCTGACCTTGCCTTCCTTTGCTTTAAGCTTTCTTTGCATTGTCGTGCATTGCCTAGCCTTGCGTTTTCGTGCATTAGCCTTGCCTAGACTCACCGTGCCTTGCCTTGCGTTACCCTTTCCTTGCCTTGCCGTGCATTTCCTAGACGTGCGTTGTCGTGCCTTAGCCTTGTTTCCCCTTGCCGTTCCGTTCCTTCCGTTACACTTGCTTTTCTTTGCTTTCCCTTGCCTTCCTTACCTTCCGTTACTCTTTGCTTGCCTTCCGTGCATTGCCTAGCCTTGCGTTGTCGTGCCTTAGCCTTGCCTCGCCTTAACGTGCTTTCCCATGCGTTACCCTTTCCTTGCCTTGCCGTGCATTGCCCAGCCTGCTTTTCCGTGCCTTAGCCTTGTTTCCCCTTGCCGTGCTGTTCCTTCCGTTACCCTTGCCTTTCCTTGCTTTTCCTTGCCTTGCTTACCTTCCGTTACTCTTTGCTTCCCTTCCCTGCATTGCCTAGCCTTGCGTTGTCGTGCCTTAGCCTTATCTCTCCTGACCGTGCCTTCCTTTGCTTTAAGCTTTCCTTGCATTGTCGTGCATTGCCTAACCTTGCGTTGTCGTGCATTAGCCTTGCCTAGCCTCACCGTGCCTTGCTTGCGTTACCCTTTCCTTGCCTTGCCGTGCATTGCCTAGCCGTGCGTTGT
Source organism: Macrotis lagotis (assembly GCF_037893015.1). Taxonomy (NCBI): domain Eukaryota; kingdom Metazoa; phylum Chordata; class Mammalia; order Peramelemorphia; family Peramelidae; genus Macrotis; species Macrotis lagotis. The sequence continues at coordinate 62,996 of NW_027422441.1, forward strand.
CGTGCCTTAGCCTTGTTTCCCCTTGCCGTGGCGTGCCTTTTGTTACACTTGCCTTGCCTGGCTTTGCCTTGCCTTCCTTTCCTTCCGTTACTATTTCCTTGCCTTGCCGTGCATTGCCTAGCCTTGTATTGTTATTGTCGTGCCTTATCCTTGCCTCGCCTGACCGTGCTTTCCCATGCGTTACCCTTTCTTTGCTTTGCCGTGCATTGCGTAGCCGTGCGTTGTCGTGCCTTAGCCTTGTTTCCCCTTGCCGTGCCGTTCCTTCCGTTACCCTGGCCTTTCCTTCCTTTTCCTTGCCTTGCTTACCTTCCGTTACTCTTTGCTTGCCTTCCCTGAATTTCCTAACCTTGCGTTGTCGTGCCTTAGCCTTATCTCGCCTGACCTTGCCTTCCTTTCCTTTAAGCTTTCCTTGCATTGTCGTGCATCGCCTAGCCTTGCGTTTTCGTGCATTAGACTTGCCTAGCCTCACCGTGCCTTTCCTTGCGTTACCCTTTGCTTGCCTTGCCGTGCATTGCCTAGCCTTGCGTTGTCGTGCCTTAGCCTTGCCTCGCCTGACTGTGCTTTCCCATGCGTAACCCTTTCCTTCCCTTGCCGTTCAATGCCTAGCGTTCGGTGTCGTGCCGTAGACTTGTTTAGCCTTGCCGTGCCGTTCCTTCCGTTACCCTTGCCTTTCCTTGCTTTTCCTTGTCTTGCTTACCTTCCGTTACTCTTTGCTTGCCTTCCCTGAATTGCCTAGCCTTGCGTTGTCGTGCCTTTGCCTTATCTCGCCTGACCTTGCCTTCCTTTGCTTTAAGCTTTCCTTGCATTGTCGTGCATTGCCTAGCCTTGCGTTTTCGTGCATTAGCCTTGCCTAGCCTCACCGTGCCTTGCCTTGCGTTACCCTTTGCTTGCCTTGCCGTGCATTGCCTAGCCGTGCGTTGTCGTGCCTTAGCCTTGTTTCCCCTTGGCGTGGCGTGCCTTTTGTTACACTTGATTGCCTGGCTTTGCCTTGCCTTCCTTTCCTTCCGTTACTCTTTCCTTGCCTTGCCGTGCATTGCCTAGCCTTGCATTGTCGTGCCTTATCCTTGCCTCACCTGACCGTGCCTTCCCCTCCGTTACACTTTCCTTGCCTTGCCGTGCATTGCCTAGCCCTGCGTTGTCGTGCCTTAGCCTTGTTACCCCTTGCCGTGCCGTTCCTTCCGTTACCCTTGCCTTCCCTTGCTTTCCCTTGCCTTCCTTGCGTTCCGTTACTCTTTGCTTGCTTTCCGTGTATTGCCAAGCCTTGCGTTGTCATGCCTTAGCCTTGCCTCGCCTGACCGTGCTTTCCCATGCGTTACCCTTTCCTTGCCTTGCCGTGCATTGCCTAGCGTGCGTTGTCGTGCCTTAGCCTTGTTTCCCCTTGCCGTGCCGTTCCTTCCGTTACCCTTGCCTTTCCTTGCTTTCCCTTGCCTTCCTTACCTTCCGTTACTATTTGCATGCCTTCCGTGCATTGCCTAGACTTGCGTTGTCGTGCCTTAGACTTGCCTCGCCTGACCGTGCTTTCCCATGCGTTACCCTTTCCTTGCCTTGCCGTGCATTGCCTAGCCTGCGTTGCCGTGCCTTTGCCTTGTTTCCCCTTGCCGTGCCGTTCTTTCCGTTACCCTTGCTTTTCCTTGCTTTCCCTTGCCTTGCTTACCTTCCGTTACTCTTTGCTTGCCTTCCCTGAATTGCCTAGCCTTGCGTTTTCGTGCCTTTGCCTTATCTGGCCTGACCTTGCCTTCCTTTGCTTTAAGCTTTCCTTGCATTGTCGTGCATTGCCTAGCCTTCCGTTTTCGTGCATTAGCCTTGCCTAGCCTCACCGTGCCTTGCCTTGCGTTACCCTTTGCTTGCCTTGCCGTGCATTGCCTAGCCGTGCGTTGTCGTGCCTTAGCCTTGTTTCCCCTTGGCGTGCCGTTCCTTCCGTTACACTTGCTTTTCTTTGCTTTTCCTTGCCTTGCTTACCTTCCGTTATTCTTTGCTTGCCTTCCCTGAATTGCCTAGCCTTGCGTTGTCGTGTCTTTGCCTTATCTCGCCTGACCTTGCCTTCCTTTGCTTTAAGCTTTCTTTGCATTGTCGTGCATTGCCTAGCCTTGCGTTTTCGTGCATTAGCCTTGCCTAGACTCACCGTGCCTTGCCTTGCGTTACCCTTTCCTTGCCTTGCCGTGCATTTCCTAGACGTGCGTTGTCGTGCCTTAGCCTTGTTTCCCCTTGCCGTTCCGTTCCTTCCGTTACACTTGCTTTTCTTTGCTTTCGCTTGCCTTCCGTACCTTCCGTTACTCTTTGCTTGCCTTCCGTGCATTGCCTAGCCTTGCGTTGTCGTGCCTTAGCCTTGCCTCGCCTGAACGTGCTTTCCCATGCGTTACCCTTTCCTTGCCTTGCCGTGCATTGCCTAGCCTGCTTTTCCGTGCCTTAGCCTTGTTTCCCCTTGCCGTGCTGTTCCTTCCGTTACCCTTGCCTTTCCTTGCTTTTCCTTGCCTTGCTTACCTTCCGTTACTCTTTGCTTCCCTTCCCTGCATTGCCTAGCCTTGCGTTGTCGTGCCTTAGCCTTATCTCTCCTGACCGTGCCTTCCTTTGCTTTAAGCTTTCCTTGCATTGTCGTGCATTGCCTAACCTTGCGTTGTCGTGCATCCGCCTTGCCTTGCCTCACCGTGCCTTGCTTGCGTTACCCTTTCCTTGCCTTGCCGTGCATTGCCTAGCCGTGCGTTGTCGTGCCTTAGCCTTGTTTCCCCTTGCCGTGGCGTGCCTTTTGTTACACTTGCCTTGCCTGGCTTTGCCTTGCCTTCCTTTCCTTCCGTTACTATTTCCTTGCCTTGCCGTGCATTGCCTAGCCTTGTATTGTCGTGCCTTATCCTTGCCTCGCCTGACCGTGCTTTCCCATGCGTTACCCTTTCTTTGCTTTGCCGTGCATTGCGTAGCCGTGCGTTGTCGTGCCTTAGCCTTGTTTCCCCTTGCCGTGCCGTTCCTTCCGTTACCCTGGCCTTTCCTTCCTTTTCCTTGCCTTGCTTACCTTCCGTTACTCTTTGCTTGCCTTCCCTGAATTTCCTAACCTTGCGTTGTCGTGCCTTAGCCTTATCTCGCCTGACCTTGCCTTCCTTTCCTTTAAGCTTTCCTTGCATTGTCGTGCATCGCCTAGCCTTGCGTTTTCGTGCATTAGACTTGCCTAGCCTCACCGTGCCTTTCCTTGCGTTACCCTTTGCTTGCCTTGCCGTGCATTGCCTAGCCTTGCGTTGTCGTGCCTTAGCCTTGCCTCGCCTGACTGTGCTTTCCCATGCGTAACCCTTTCCTTCCCTTGCCGTTCAATGCCTAGCGTTCGGTGTCGTGCCGTAGACTTGTTTAGCCTTGCCGTGCCGTTCCTTCCGTTACCCTTGCCTTTCCTTGCTTTTCCTTGTCTTGCTTACCTTCCGTTACTCTTTGCTTGCCTTCCCTGAATTGCCTAGCCTTGCGTTGTCGTGCCTTTGCCTTATCTCGCCTGACCTTGCCTTCCTTTGCTTTAAGCTTTCCTTGCATTGTCGTGCATTGCCTAGCCTTGCGTTTTCGTGCATTAGCCTTGCCTAGCCTCACCGTGCCTTGCCTTGCGTTACCCTTTGCTTGCCTTGCCGTGCATTGCCTAGCCGTGCGTTGTCGTGCCTTAGCCTTGTTTCCCCTTGGCGTGGCGTGCCTTTTGTTACACTTGATTGCCTGGCTTTGCCTTGCCTTCCTTTCCTTCCGTTACTCTTTCCTTGCCTTGCCGTGCATTGCCTAGCCTTGCATTGTCGTGCCTTATCCTTGCCTCACCTGACCGTGCCTTCCCCTCCGTTACCCTTTCCTTGCCTTGCCGTGCATTGCCTAGCCCTGCGTTTTCGTGCCTTAGCCTTGTTACCCCTTGCCGTGCCGTTCCTTCCGTTACCCTTGCCTTCCCTTGCTTTCCCTTGCCTTCCTTGCGTTCCGTTACTCTTTGCTTGCTTTCCGTGTATTGCCAAGCCTTGCGTTGTCATGCCTTAGCCTTGCCTCGCCTGACCGTGCTTTCCCATGCGTTACCCTTTCCTTGCCTTGCCGTGCATTGCCTAGCGTGCGTTGTCGTGCCTTAGCCTTGTTTCCCCTTGCCGTGCCGTTCCTTCCGTTACCCTTGCCTTTCCTTGCTTTCCCTTGCCTTCCTTACCTTCCGTTACTATTTGCATGCCTTCCGTGCATTGCCTAGACTTGCGTTGTCGTGCCTTAGCCTTGCCTCGCCTGACCGTGCTTTCCCATGCGTTACCCTTTCCTTGCCTTGCCGTGCATTGCCTAGCCTGCGTTGCCGTGCCTTTGCCTTGTTTCCCCTTGCCGTGCCGTTCTTTCCGTTACCCTTGCTTTTCCTTGCTTTCCCTAGCCTTGCTTACCTTCCGTTACTCTTTGCTTGCCTTCCCTGAATTGCCTAGCCTTGCGTTTTCGTGCCTTTGCCTTATCTGGCCTGACCTTGCCTTCCTTTGCTTTAAGCTTTCCTTGCATTGTCGTGCATTGCCTAGCCTTCCGTTTTCGTGCATTAGCCTTCCCTAGCCTCACCGTGCCTTGCCTTGCGTTACCCTTTGATTGCCTTGCCCTGCATTGCCTAGCCGTGCGTTGTCGTGCCTTAGCCTTGTTTCCCCTTGGCGTGCCGTTCCTTCCGTTACACTTGCTTTTCTTTGCTTTTCCTTGCCTTGCTTACCTTCCGTTATTCTTTGCTTGCCTTCCCTGAATTGCCTAGCCTTGCGTTGTCGTGTCTTTGCCTTATCTCGCCTGACCTTGCCTTCCTTTGCTTTAAGCTTTCTTTGCATTGTCGTGCATTGCCTAGCCTTGCGTTTTCGTGCATTAGCCTTGCCTAGACTCACCGTGCCTTGCCTTGCGTTACCCTTTCCTTGCCTTGCCGTGCATTTCCTAGACGTGCGTTGTCGTGCCTTAGCCTTGTTTCCCCTTGCCGTTCCGTTCCTTCCGTTACACTTGCTTTTCTTTGCTTTCCCTTGCCTTCCTTACCTTCCGTTACTCTTTGCTTGCCTTCCGTGCATTGCCTAGCCTTGCGTTGTCGTGCCTTAGCCTTGCCTCGCCTGAACGTGCTTTCCCATGCGTTACCCTTTCCTTGCCTTGCCGTGCATTGCCCAGCCTGCTTTTCCGTGCCTTAGCCTTGTTTCCCCTTGCCGTGCTGTTCCTTCCGTTACCCTTGCCTTTCCTTGCTTTTCCTTGCCTTGCTTACCTTCCGTTACTCTTTGCTTCCCTTCCCTGCATTGCCTAGCCTTGCGTTGTCGTGCCTTAGCCTTATCTCTCCTGACCGTGCCTTCCTTTGCTTTAAGCTTTCCTTGCATTGTCGTGCATTGCCTAACCTTGCGTTGTCGTGCATTAGCCTTGCCTAGCCTCACCGTGCCTTGCCTTGCGTTACCCTTTCCTTGCCTTGCCGTGCATTGCCTAGCCGTGCGTTGTCGTGCCTTAGCCTTGTTTCCCCTTGCCGTGGCGTGCCTTTTGTTACACTTGCCTTGCCTGGCTTTGCCTTGCCTTCCTTTCCTTCCGTTACTATTTCCTTGCCTTGCCGTGCATTGCCTAGCCTTGTATTGTCGTGCCTTATCCTTGCCTCGCCTGACCGTGCTTTCCCATGCGTTACCCTTTCTTTGCTTTGCCGTGCATTGCGTAGCCGTGCGTTGTCGTGCCTTAGCCTTGTTTCCCCTTGCCGTGCCGTTCCTTCCGTTACCCTGGCCTTTCCTTCCTTTTCCTTGCCTTGCTTACCTTCCGTTACTCTTTGCTTGCCTTCCCTGAATTTCCTAACCTTGCGTTGTCGTGCCTTAGCCTTATCTCGCCTGACCTTGCCTTCCTTTCCTTTAAGCTTTCCTTGCATTGTCGTGCATCGCCTAGCCTTGCGTTTTCGTGCATTAGACTTGCCTAGCCTCACCGTGCCTTTCCTTGCGTTACCCTTTGCTTGCCTTGCCGTGCATTGCCTAGCCTTGCGTTGTCGTGCCTTAGCCTTGCCTCGCCTGACTGTGCTTTCCCATGCGTAACCCTTTCCTTCCCTTGCCGTTCAATGCCTAGCGTTCGGTGTCGTGCCGTAGACTTGTTTAGCCTTGCCGTGCCGTTCCTTCCGTTACCCTTGCCTTTCCATGCTTTTCCTTGTCTTGCTTACCTTCCGTTACTCTTTGCTTGCCTTCCCTGAATTGCCTACCCTTGCGTTGTCGTGCTTTTGCCTTATCTCGCCTGACCTTGCCTTCCTTTGCTTTAAGCTCTCCTTGCATTGTCGTGCATTGCCTAGCCTTGCGTTTTCGTGCATTAGCCTTGCCTAGCCTCACCGGGCCTTGCCTTGCGTTACCCTTTGCTTGCCTTGCCGTACATTGCCTAGCCGTGCGTTGTCGTGCCTTAGCCTTGTTTCCCCTTGGCGTGGCGTGCCTTTTGTTACACTTGATTGCCTGGCTTTGCCTTGCCTTCCTTTCCTTCCGTTACTCTTTCCTTGCCTTGCCGTGCATTGCCTAGCCTTGCATTGTCGTGCCTTATCCTTGCCTGACCTGACCGTGCCTTCCCCTGCGTTACACTTTCCTTGCCTTGCCGTGCATTGCCTAGCCCTGCGTTGTCGTGCCTTAGTCTTGTTTGCCCTTACCGTGCCGTTCCTTCCGTTAACCTTGCCTTTCCTTTCTTTCCCTTGCCTTCCTTGCCTTCCGTTACTCTTTGCTTGCCTTCCGTGCATTGCCTAGCCTTGCGTTGTCGTGCCTTAGCCTTGCCTCGCCTGACAGTGCCTTCCCATGCGTTACCCTTTCCTTGCCTTGCCGTGCATTGCCTAGCCCTGCGTTGTCGTGCCTTAGCCTTTTTTCCCCTTGCCGTGCCGTTCCTTCCGTTACCCTTGCCTTTCCTTCCTTTTCCTTGCCTTGCTTACCTTCCGTAATTCTTTGCTTGCCTTCCCTGAATTGCCTAGCCTTGCCTTGTCGTGCCTTTGCCTTATCTCGCCTGACCTTGCCTTCCTTTGCTTTAAGCTTTCCTTGCATTGTCGTGCATTGCCTAGCCTTGCGTTTTCGTGCATTAGCCTTCCCTAGCCTCACCGTGCCTTGCCTTTCGTTACCCTTTGCTTGCCTTGCCCTGCATTGCCTAGCCGTGCGTTGTCGTGCCTTAGCCTTGTTTCCCCTTGGCGTGCCGTTCCTTCCGTTACACTTGCTTTTCTTTGCTTTTCCTTGCCTTGCTTACCTTCCGTTATTCTTTGCTTGCCTTCCCTGAATTGCCTAGCCTTGCCTTGTCGTGCCTTACCATTGCCTCGCCTGAACGTGCTTTCCCATGCGTTACCCTTTCCTTGCCTTGCCGTGCATTGCCCAGCCTGCTTTGCCGTGCCTTAGCCTTGTTTCACCTTGCCGTGCTGTTCCTTCCGTTACCCTTGCCTTTCCTTGCTTTTCCTTGCCTTGCTTACCTTCCGTTACTCTTTGCTTCCCTTCCCTGCATTGCCTAGCCTTGCGTTGTCGTGCCTTAGCCTTATCTCTCCTGACCGTGCCTTCCTTTGCTTTAAGCTTTCCTTGCATTGTCGTGCATTGCCTAACCTTGCGTTGTCGTGCATTAGCCTTGCCTAGCCTCACCGTGCCTTGCTTTGCGTTACCCTTTCCTTGCCTTGCCGTGCATTGCCCAGCCTGCTTTGCCGTGCCTTAGCCTTGTTTCCCCTTGCCGTGGCGTGCCTTTTGTTACACTTGCCTTGCCTGGCTTTGCCTTGCCTTCCTTTCCTTCCGTTACTATTTCCTTGCCTTGCCGTGCATTGCCTAGCCTTGTATTGTCGTGCCTTATCCTTGCCTCGCCTGACCGTGCTTTCCCATGCGTTACCCTTTCCTTGCTTTGCCGTGCATTGCGTAGCCGTGCGTTGTCGTGCCTTAGCCTTGTTTCCCCTTGCCGTGCCGTTCCTTCCGTTACACTTGCCTTTCTTTGCTTTCCCTTGCCTTCCTTACCTTCCGTTACTCTTTGCTTGCCTTCCGTGCATTGCCTAGCCTTGCGTTGTCGTGCCTTAGCCTTGCCTCGCCTGAACGTGCTTTCCCATGCGGTACCCTTTCCTTGCCTTGCCGTGCATTGCCTAGCCTACGTTGCCGTGCCTTAGCCTTGTTTCCCCTTGCCGTGCCGTTCCTTCCGTTACCCTTGCCTTCCCTTGCTTTCCCTTGCCTTCCTTGCTTTCCGTTACTCTTTGCTTGCTTTCCGTGCATTGCCTAGCCTTGCGTTGTAATGCCTTAGCCTTGCCTCGACTGACCGTGCTTTCCCATGAGTTACCCTTTCCTTGCCTTGCCGTGCATTGCCTAGTCTGCGTTGCCGTGCGTTAGCCTTGTTTCCCCTTGCCGTGCCGTTCCTTCCGTTACCCTGCCCTTTCCTTCCTTTTCCTTGCCTAGCTTACCTTCCGTTACTCTTTGCTTGCCTTCCCTGAATTTCCTAGCCTTGCGTTGTCGTGCCTTAGCCTTATCTCGCCTGACCTTGCATTCCTTTGCTTTAAGCTTTCCTTGCATTGTCGTGCATCGCCTAGCCTTGCGTTTTCATGCATTAGCCTTGCCTAGCCTCACCGTGCCTTTCCTTGCGTTACCCTTTGCTTGCCTTGCCGTGCATTGCCTAGCCGTGCGTTGTCGTGCCTTAGCCTTGTTTCCCCTTGCCGTGGCGTGCCTTTTGTTACACTTGCTTGCCTGGCTTTGCCTTGCCTTCCTTTCCTTCCGTTACTCTTTCCTTGCCTTCCGTGCATTGCCTAGCCTTGCGTTGTCGTGCCTTAGCCTTGCCTCGCCTGAACGTGCTTTCCCATGCGGTACCCTTTCCTTGCCTTGCCGTGCATTGCCTAGCCTACGTTGCCGTGCCTTAGCCTTGTTTCCCCTTGCCGTGCCGTTCCTTCCGTTACCCTTGCCTTCCCTTGCTTTCCCTTGCCTTCCTTGCTTTCCGTTACTCTTTGCTTGCTTTCCGTGCATTGCCTAGCCTTGCGTTGTCATGCCTTAGCCTTGCCTCGACTGACCGTGCTTTCCCATGAGTTACCCTTTCCTTGCCTTGCCGTGCATTGCCTAGTCTGCGTTGCCGTGCGTTAGCCTTGTTTCCCCTTGCCGTGCCGTTCCTTCCGTTACCCTTGCCTCTCCTTGCTTTTCCTTGCCTTGCTTACCTTCCGTTACTCTTTGCTTCCCTTCCCTGCATTGCCTAGCCTTGCGTTGTCGTGCCTTAGCCTTATCTCGCCTGACCGTGCCTTCCTTTGCTTTAAGCTTTCCTTGCATTGTCGTGCATTGCCTAGCCTTGCGTTGTCGTGCATTAGCCTTGCCTAGCCACACCGTGCCTTGCCTTGCGTTACCCTTTCCTTGCCTTGCCGTGCATTGCCTAGCCGTGCGTTGTCGTGCCTTAGCCTTGTTTCCCCTTGCCGTGGCGTGCCTTTTGTTACACTTGCCTTGCCTGGCTTTGCCTTGCCTTCCTTTCCTTCCGTTACTATTTCCTTGCCTTGCCGTGCATTGCCTAGCCTTGTATTGTCGTGCCTTATCCTTGCCTCGCCTGACCGTGCTTTCCCATGCGTTACCCTTTCTTTGCTTTGCCGTGCATTGCGTAGCCGTGCGTTGTCGTGCCTTAGCCTTGTTTCCCCTTGCCGTGCCGTTCCTTCCGTTACCCTGGCCTTTCCTTCCTTTTCCTTGCCTTGCTTACCTTCCGTTACTCTTTGCTTGCCTTCCCTGAATTTCCTAACCTTGCGTTGTCGTGCCTTAGCCTTATCTCGCCTGACCTTGCCTTCCTTTCCTTTAAGCTTTCCTTGCATTGTCGTGCATCGCCTAGCCTTGCGTTTTCGTGCATTAGACTTGCCTAGCCTCACCGTGCCTTTCCTTGCGTTACCCTTTGCTTGCCTTGCCGTGCATTGCCTAGCCTTGCGTTGTCGTGCCTTAGCCTTGCCTCGCCTGACTGTGCTTTCCCATGCGTAACCCTTTCCTTCCCTTGCCGTTCAATGCCTAGCGTTCGGTGTCGTGCCGTAGACTTGTTTAGCCTTGCCGTGCCGTTCCTTCCGTTACCCTTGCCTTTCCATGCTTTTCCTTGTCTTGCTTACCTTCCGTTACTCTTTGCTTGCCTTCCCTGAATTGCCTAGCCTTGCGTTGTCGTGCCTTTGCCTTATCTCGCCTGACCTTGCCTTCCTTTGCTTTAAGCTTTCCTTGCATTGTCGTGCATTGCCTAGCCTTGCGTTTTCGTGCATTAGCCTTGCCTAGCCTCACCGTGCCTTGCCTTGCGTTACCCTTTGCTTGCCTTGCCGTGCATTGCCTAGCCGTGCGTTGTCGTGCCTTAGCCTTGTTTCCCCTTGGCGTGGCGTGCCTTTTGTTACACTTGATTGCCTGGCTTTGCCTTGCCTTCCTTTCCTTCCGTTACTCTTTCCTTGCCTTGCCGTGCATTGCCTAGCCTTGCATTGTCGTGCCTTATCCTTGCCTCACCTGACCGTGCCTTCCCCTCCGTTACACTTTCCTTGCCTTGCCGTGCATTGCCTAGCCCTGCGTTGTCGTGCCTTAGCCTTGTTACCCCTTGCCGTGCCGTTCCTTCCGTTACCCTTGCCTTCCCTTGCTTTCCCTTGCCTTCCTTGCGTTCCGTTACTCTTTGCTTGCTTTCCGTGTATTGCCAAGCCTTGCGTTGTCATGCCTTAGCCTTGCATCGCCTGACCTTGCCTTCCTTTGCTTTAAGCTTTCCTTGCATTTTGGTGCATTGCCTAGCCTTGCGTTTTCGTGCATTAGCCTTGATTAGCCTACCGTGCTTTCCCATGCGTTACCCTTTCCTTGCCTTGCCGTGCATTGCCTAGCGTGCGTTGTCGTGCCTTAGCCTTGTTTCCCCTTGCCGTGCCGTTCCTTCCGTTACCCTTGCCTTTCCTTGCTTTCCCTTGCCTTCCTTACCTTCCGTTACTATTTGCATGCCTTCCGTGCATTGCCTAGACTTGCGTTGTCGTGCCTTAGCCTTGCCTCGCCTGACCGTGCTTTCCCATGCGTTACCCTTTCCTTGCCTTGCCATGCATTGCCTAGCCTGCGTTGCCGTGCCTTTGCCTTGTTTCCCCTTGCCGTGCCGTTCTTTCCGTTACCCTTGCTTTTCCTTGCTTTCCCTTGCCTTGCTTACCTTCCGTTACTCTTTGCTTGCCTTCCCTGAATTGCCTAGCCTTGCGTTTTCGTGCCTTTGCCTTATCTGGCCTGACCTTGCCTTCCTTTGCTTTAAGCTTTCCTTGCATTGTCGTGCATTGCCTAGCCTTGCGTTGTCATTCCTTAGCCTTGCCTCGACTGACCGTGCCTTGCCTTGCGTTACCCTTTCCTTGCCTTGCCGTGCATTGCCTAGCCGTGCGTTGTCGTGCCTTAGCCTTGTTTCCCCTTGGCGTGCCGTTCCTTCCGTTACACTTGCTTTTCTTTGCTTTTCCTTGCCTTGCTTACCTTCCGTTATTCTTTGCTTGCCTTCCCTGAATTGCCTAGCCTTGCGTTGTCGTGTCTTTGCCTTATCTCGCCTGACCTTGCCTTCCTTTGCTTTAAGCTTTCTTTGCATTGTCGTGCATTGCCTAGCCTTGCGTTTTCGTGCATTAGCCTTGCCTAGACTCACCGTGCCTTGCCTTGCGTTACCCTTTCCTTGCCTTGCCGTGCATTTCCTAGACGTGCGTTGTCGTGCCTTAGCCTTGTTTCCCCTTGCCGTTCCGTTCCTTCCGTTACACTTGCTTTTCTTTGCTTTCCCTTGCCTTCCTTACCTTCCGTTACTCTTTGCTTGCCTTCCGTGCATTGCCTAGCCTTGCGTTGTCGTGCCTTAGCCTTGCCTCGCCTGAACGTGCTTTCCCATGCGTTACCCTTTCCTTGCCTTGCCGTGCATTGCCCAGCCTGCTTTTCCGTGCCTTAGCCTTGTTTCCCCTTGCCGTGCTGTTCCTTCCATTACCCTTGCCTTTCCTTGCTTTTCCTTGCCTTGCTTACCTTCCGTTACTCTTTGCTTCCCTTCCCTGCATTGCCTAGCCTTGCGTTGTCGTGCCTTAGCCTTATCTCTCCTGACCGTGCCTTCCTTTGCTTTAAGCTTTCCTTGCATTGTCGTGCATTGCCTAACCTTGCGTTGTCGTGCATTAGCCTTGCCTAGCCTCACCGTGCCTTTCCTTGCGTTACCCTTTGCTTGCCTTGCCGTGCATTGCCTAGCCTTGCGTTGTCGTGCCTTAGCCTTGCCTCGCCTGACTGTGCTTTCCCATGCGTAACCCTTTCCTTCCCTTGCCGTTCAATGCCTAGCGTTCGGTGTCGTGCCGTAGACTTGTTTAGCCTTGCCGTGCCGTTCCTTCCGTTACCCTTGCCTTTCCATGCTTTTCCTTGTCTTGCTTACCTTCCGTTACTCTTTGCTTGCCTTCCCTGAATTGCCTACCCTTGCGTTGTCGTGCTTTTGCCTTCTCTCGCCTGACCTTGCCTTCCTTTGCTTTAAGCTCTCCTTGCATTGTCGTGCATTGCCTAGCCTTGCGTTTTCGTGCATTAGCCTTGCCTAGCCTCACCGTGCCTTGCCTTGCGTTACCCTTTGCTTGCCTTGCCGTACATTGCCTAGCCGTGCGTTGTCGTGCCTTAGCCTTGTTTCCCCTTGGCGTGGCGTGCCTTTTGTTACACTTGATTGCCTGGCTTTGCCTTGCCTTCCTTTCCTTCCGTTACTATTTCCTTGCCTTGCCGTGCATTGCCTAGCCTTGTATTGTCGTGCCTTATCCTTGCCTGACCTGACCGTGCCTTCCCCTGCGTTACACTTTCCTTGCCTTGCCGTGCATTGCCTAGCCCTGCGTTGTCGTGCCTTAGCCTTGTTACCCCTTGCCGTGCCGTTCCTTCCGTTAACCTTGCCTTCCCTTGCTTTCCCTTGCCTTCCTTGCGTTCCGTTACTCTTTGCTTGCTTTCCGTGTATTGCCAAGCCTTGCGTTGTCATGCCTTAGCCTTGCCTCGCCTGACCGTGCTTTCCCATGCGTTACCCTTTCCTTGCCTTGCCGTGCATTGCCTAGCGTGCGTTGTCGTGCCTTAGCCTTGTTTCCCCTTGCCGTGCCGATCCTTCCGTTACCCTTGCCTTTCCTTGCTTTCCCTTGCCTTGCTTACCTTCCGTTATTCTTTGCTTGCCTTCCCTGAATTGCCTAGCCTTGCGTTTTCGTGCCTTTGCCTTATCTGGCCTGACCTTGCCTTCCTTTGCTTTAAGCTTTCCTTGCATTGTCGTGCATTGCCTAGCCTTGCGTTTTCGTGCATTAGCCTTCCCTAGCCTCACCGTGCCTTGCCTTTCGTTACCCTTTGCTTGCCTTGCCCTGCATTGCCTAGCCGTGCGTTGTCGTGCCTTAGCCTTGTTTCCCCTTGGCGTGCCGTTCCTTCCGTTACACTTGCTTTTCTTTGCTTTTCCTTGCCTTGCTTACCTTCCGTTATTCTTTGCTTGCCTTCCCTGAATTGCCTAGCCTTGCCTTGTCGTGCCTTAGCATTGCCTCGCCTGAACGTGCTTTCCCATGCGTTACCCTTTCCTTGCCTTGCCGTGCATTGCCCAGCCTGCTTTGCCGTGCCTTAGCCTTGTTTCACCTTGCCGTGCTGTTCCTTCCGTTACCCTTGCCTTTCCTTGCTTTTCCTTGCCTTGCTTACCTTCCGTTACTCTTTGCTTCCCTTCCCTGCATTGCCTAGCCTTGCGTTGTCGTGCCTTAGCCTTATCTCTCCTGACCGTGCCTTCCTTTGCTTTAAGCTTTCCTTGCATTGTCGTGCACTGCCTAGCCTTGCGTTGTCGTGCATTAGCCTTGCCTCGACTGACCGTGCCTAGCTTTGCGTTACCCTTTCCTTGCCTTGCCGTGCATTGCCTAGCTTGCGTTGTCGTGCCTAAGCCTTGTTTCCCCTTGCCGTGGCGTGCCTTTTGTTACACTTGCCTTGCCTGGCTTTGCCTTGCCTTCCTTTCCTTCCGTTACTATTTCCTTGCCTTGCCGTGCATTGCCTAGCCTTGTATTGTCGTGCCTTATCCTTGCCTCGCCTGACCGTGCTTTCCCATGCGTTACCCTTTCCTTGCTTTGCCGTGCATTGCGTAGCCGTGCGTTGTCGTGCCTTAGCCTTGTTTCCCCTTGCCGTGCCGTTCCTTCCGTTACACTTGCCTTTCTTTGCTTTCCCTTGCCTTCCTTACATTCCGTTACCCTTTGCTTGCCTTCCGTGCATTGCCTAGCCTTGCGTTGTCGTGCCTTAGCCTTGCCTCGCCTGACCGTGCTTTCCCATGCGGTACCCTTTCCTTGCCTTGCCGTGCATTGCCTAGCCTACGTTGCCGTGCCTTAGCCTTGTTTCCCCTTGCCGTGCCGTTCCTTCCGTTACCCTTGCCTTCCCTTGCTTTCCCTTGCCTTCCTTGCTTTCCGTTACTCTTTGCTTGCTTTCCGTGCATTGCCTACCCTTGCGTTGTCGTGCCTTAGCCTTATCTCGCCTGACCTTGCCTTCCTTTGCTTTAAGCTTTCCTTGCATTGTCGTGCATCGCCTAGCCTTGCGTTTTCATGCATTAGCCTTGCCTAGCCTCACCGTGCCTTTCCTTGCGTTACCCTTTGATTGCCTTGCCGTGCATTGCCTAGCCGTGCGTTGTCGTGCCTTAGCCTTGTTTCCCCTTGCCGTGGCGTGCCTTTTGTTACACTTGCTTGCCTGGCTTTGCCTTGCCTTCCTTTCCTTCCGTTACTCTTTCCTTGCCTTCCGTGCATTGCCTAGCCTTGCGTTGTCGTGCCTTAGCCTTGCCTCGCCTGAACGTGCTTTCCCATGCGGTACCCTTTCCTTGCCTTGCCGTGCATTGCCTAGCCTACGTTGCCGTGCCTTAGCCTTGTTTCCCCTTGCCGTGCCGTTCCTTCCGTTACCCTTGCCTTCCCTTGCTTTCCCTTGCCTTCCTTGCTTTCCGTTACTCTTTGCTTGCTTTCCGTGCATTGCCTAGCCTTGCGTTGTCATGCCTTAGCCTTGCCTCGACTGACCGTGCTTTCCCATGAGTTACCCTTTCCTTGCCTTGCCGTGCATTGCCTAGTCTGCGTTGCCGTGCGTTAGCCTTGTTTCCCCTTGCCGTGCCCTTCCTTCCGTTACTCTTGCCTCTCCTTGCTTTTCCTTGCCTTGCTTACCTTCCGTTACTCTTTGCTTCCCTTCCCTGCATTGCCTAGCCTTGCGTTGTCGTGCCTTAGCCTTATCTCGCCTGACCGTGCCTTCCTTTGCTTTAAGCTTTCCTTGCATTGTCGTGCATTGCCTAGCCTTGCGTTGTCGTGCATTAGCCTTGCCTAGCCACACCGTGCCTTGCCTTGCGTTACCCTTTCCTTGCCTTGCCGTGCATTGCCTAGCCGTGCGTTGTCGTGCCTTAGCCTTGTTTCCCCTTGCCGTGGCGTGCCTTTTGTTACACTTGCCTTGCCTGGCTTTGCCTTGCCTTCCTTTCCTTCCGTTACTATTTCCTTGCCTTGCCGTGCATTGCCTAGCCTTGTATTGTCGTGCCTTATCCTTGCCTCGCCTGACCGTGCTTTCCCATGCGTTACCCTTTCTTTGCTTTGCCGTGCATTGCGTAGCCGTGCGTTGTCGTGCCTTAGCCTTGTTTCCCCTTGCCGTGCCGTTCCTTCCGTTACCCTGGCCTTTCCTTCCTTTTCCTTGCCTTGCTTACCTTCCGTTACTCTTTGCTTGCCTTCCCTGAATTTCCTAACCTTGCGTTGTCGTGCCTTAGCCTTATCTCGCCTGACCTTGCCTTCCTTTCCTTTAAGCTTTCCTTGCATTGTCGTGCATCGCCTAGCCTTGCGTTTTCGTGCATTAGACTTGCCTAGCCTCACCGTGCCTTTCCTTGCGTTACCCTTTGCTTGCCTTGCCGTGCATTGCCTAGCCTTGCGTTGTCGTGCCTTAGCCTTGCCTCGCCTGACTGTGCTTTCCCATGCGTAACCCTTTCCTTCCCTTGCCGTTCAATGCCTAGCGTTCGGTGTCGTGCCGTAGACTTGTTTAGCCTTGCCGTGCCGTTCCTTCCGTTACCCTTGCCTTTCCATGCTTTTCCTTGTCTTGCTTACCTTCCGTTACTCTTTGCTTGCCTTCCCTGAATTGCCTAGCCTTGCGTTGTCGTGCTTTTGCCTTATCTCGCCTGACCTTGCCTTCCTTTGCTTTAAGCTTTCCTTGCATTGTCGTGCATTGCCTAGCCTTGCGTTTTCGTGCATTAGCCTTGCCTAGCCTCACCGTGCCTTGCCTTGCGTTACCCTTTCCTTGCCTTGCCGTGCATTGCCTAGCCGTGCGTTGTCGTGCCTTAGCCTTGTTTCCCCTTGCCGTGGCGTGCCTTCCGTTACACTTGCCTTTCTTTGCTTTCCCTTGCCTTCCTTACCTTCCGTTACTCTTTGCTTGCCTTCCGTGCATTGCCTAGCCTTGCGTTGTCGTGCCTTAGCCTTGCCTCGCCTGAACGTGCTTTCCCATGCGGTACCCTTTCCTTGCCTTGCCGTGCATTGCCTAGCCTACGTTGCCGTGCCTTAGCCTTGTTTCCCCTTGCCGTGCCGTTCCTTCCGTTACACTTGCCTTCCCTTGCTTTCCCTTGCCTTCCTTGCTTTCCGTTACTCTTTGCTTGCTTTCCGTGCATTGCCTAGCCTTGCGTTGTCATGCCTTAGCCTTGCCTCGACTGACCGTGCTTTCCCATGAGTTACCCTTTCCTTGCCTTGCCGTGCATTGCCTAGCCGTGCGTTGTCGTGCCTTAGCCTTGTTTCCCCTTGCCGTGCCGTTCCTTCCGTTACCCTTGCCTTTCCTTGCTTTCCCTTGCCTTGCTTACCTTCCGTTACTCTTTGCTTGCCTTCCCTGAATTGCCTAGCCTTGCGTTGTCGTGCCTTAGCCTTATCTCGCCTGACCTTGCCTTCCTTTGCTTTAAGCTTTCCTTGCATTGCCGTGCATTGCCCAGCCTGCTTTGCCGTGCCTTAGCCTTGTTTCCCCTTGCCGTGGCGTGCCTTTTGTTACACTTGCCTTGCCTGGCTTTGCCTTGCCTTCCTTTCCTTCCGTTACTATTTCCTTGCCTTGCCGTGCATTGCCTAGCCTTGTATTGTCGTGCCTTATCCTTGCCTCGCCTGACCGTGCTTTCCCATGCGTTACCCTTTCCTTGCTTTGCCGTGCATTGCGTAGCCGTGCGTTGTCGTGCCTTAGCCTTGTTTCCCCTTGCCGTGCCGTTCCTTCCGTTACACTTGCCTTTCTTTGCTTTCCCTTGCCTTCCTTACCTTCCGTTACTCTTTGCTTGCCTTCCGTGCATTGCCTAGCCTTGCGTTGTCGTGCCTTAGCCTTGCCTCGCCTGAACGTGCTTTCCCATGCGGTACCCTTTCCTTGCCTTGCCGTGCATTGCCTAGCCTACGTTGCCGTGCCTTAGCCTTGTTTCCCCTTGCCGTGCCGTTCCTTCCGTTACCCTTGCCTTCCCTTGCTTTCCCTTGCCTTCCTTGCTTTCCGTTACTCTTTGCTTGCTTTCCGTGCATTGCCTAGCCTTGCGTTGTCATGCTTGCCTTGCCGTGCATTGCCTAGCTTTGCGTTGTCGTGCCTTAGCCTTGTTTCCCCTTGCCGTGCGGTTCCTTCCGTTACACTTGCCTTCCGTTACTTTCCCTTGCCTTCCTTTCCTTCCGTTACTCTTTCCTTGCCTTGCCGTGCATTGCGTAGCCTTGCATTGTCGTGCCTTATCCTTGCCTCGACTGACCGTGCTTTCCCATGAGTTACCCTTTCCTTGCCTTGCCGTGCATTGCCTAGTCTGCGTTGCCGTGCGTTAGCCTTGTTTCCCCTTGCCGTGCCGTTCCTTCCGTTACCCTTGCCTCTCCTTGCTTTTCCTTGCCTTGCTTACCTTCCGTTACTCTTTGCTTCCCTTCCCTGCATTGCCTAGCCTTGCGTTGTCGTGCCTTAGCCTTATCTCGCCTGACCGTGCCTTCCTTTGCTTTAAGCTTTCCTTGCATTGTCGTGCATTGCCTAGCCTTGCGTTGTCGTGCATTAGCCTTGCCTAGCCACACCGTGCCTTGCCTTGCGTTACCCTTTCCTTGCCTTGCCGTGCATTGCCTAGCCGTGCGTTGTCGTGCCTTAGCCTTGTTTCCCCTTGCCGTGGCGTGCCTTTTGTTACACTTGCCTTGCCTGGCTTTGCCTTGCCTTCCTTTCCTTCCGTTACTCTTTCCTTGCCTTGCCGTGCATTGCCTAGCCTTGCATTGTCGTGCCTTATCCTTGCCTCGCCTGACCGTGCTTTCCCATGCGTTACCCTTTCCTTGCCTTGCCGTGCATTGCCTAGCCGTGCGTTGTCGTGCCTTAGCCTTGTTTCCCCTTGCCGTGCCGTTCCTTCCGTTACACTTGCCTTTCCCTGCTTTCCCTTGCCTTCCTTGCTTTCCGTTACTCTTTGCTTGCTTTCCGTGCATTGCCTAGCCTTGCGTTGTCATGCCTTAGCCTTGCCTCGCCTGACCGTGCTTTCAAATGCGTTACCGTTTCCTTGCCTTGCCGTTCATTGCCTAGCGTTCGGTGTCGTGCCTTAGACTTGTTTCCCCTTGCCGTGCCGTTCCTTCCGTTACCCTGGCCTTTCCTTCCTTTTCCTTGCCTAGCTTACCTTCCGTTACTCTTTGCTTGCCTTCGCTGCATTGCCTAGCCTTGCGTTGTCGTGCCTTAGCCTTATCTCGCCTGACCGTGCCTTCCTTTGCTTTAAGCTTTCCTTGCATTGTCGTGCATTGCCTAGCCTTGCGTTTTCATGCATTAGCCTTGCCTAGCCTCACCGTGCCTTTCCTAGCGTTACCCTTTGCTTGCCTTGCCGTGCATTGCCTAGCCTACGTTGCCGTGCCTTAGCCTTGTTTCCCCTTGCCGTGCCGTTCCTTCCGTTACCCTTGCCTTCCCTTGCTTTCCCTTGCCTTCCTTGCGTTCCGTTACTCTTTGCTTACTTTCCGTGCATTGCCTAGCCTTGCGTTGTCATGCCTTAGCCTTGCCTCGCCTGACCGTGCTTTCCCATGCGTTACCCTTTCCTTGCCTTGCTGTGCATTGCCTAGCCTGCGTTGCCGTGCCTTAGGCTTGTTTCCCCTTGCCATGCCGTTCCTTCCGTTACCCTTGCCTTTCCTTGCTTTTCCTTGCCTTGCTTACCTTCCGTTACTCTTTGCTTGCATTCCCTGAATTGCCTAGCCTTGCGTTGTCGTGCCTTTTCCTTATCTGGCCTGACCTTGCCTTCCTTTGCTTTAAGCTTTCCTTGCATTGTCGTGCATTGCCTAGCCTTGCGTTTTCGTGCATTAGCCTTGATTAGCCTCACCGTGCCTTGCCTTGCGTTACCCTTTGCTTGCCTTGCCCTGCATTGCCTAGCCGTGCGTTGTCGTGCCTTAGCCTTGTTTCCCCTTGCCGTGCCGTTCCTTCCGTTACACTTGCTTTTCTTTGCTTTCCCTTGCCTTCCTTACCTTCCGTTACTCTTTGCTTGCCTTCCGTGCATTGCCTAGCCTTGCGTTGTCGTGCCTTAGCCTTGCGTCGCCTGAACGTGCTTTCCCATGAGTTACCCTTTCCTTGCCTTGCCGTGCATTGCCCAGCCTGCGTTGCCGTGCCTTAGCCTTGTTTCCCCTTCCCGTGCAGTTCCTTCCGTTACCCTTGCCTTTCCTTGCTTTTCCTTGCCTTGCTTACCTTCCGTTACTCTTTGCTTCGCTTCCCTGCATTGCCTAGCCTTGCGTTGTCGTGCCTTAGCCTTGCCTCGACTGACCGTGCTTTCCCATGAGTTACCCTTTCCTTGCCTTGCCGTGCATTGCCTAGTCTGCGTTGCCGTGCGTTAGCCTTGTTTCCCCTTGCCGTGCCGTTCCTTCCGTTACCCTTGCCTTCTCCTTGCTTTTCCTTGCCTTCCTTGCCTTCCGTTACTCTTTGCTTGCCTTCCGTGCATTGCCTAGCCTTGCGTTGTCATTCCTTAGCCTTGCCTCGCCTGACCGTGCCTTGCCTTGCGTTACCCTTTCCTTGCCTTGCCGTGCATTGCCTAGCCGTGCGTTGTCGTGCCTTAGCCTTGTTAACCCTTGCCGTGCCGTTCCTTCCGTTACCCTTGCCTTTCCTTGCTTTTCCTTGCCTTGCTTACCTTCCGTTACTCTTTGCTTGCCTCCCTGCATTGCCTAGCCTTGCGTTGTCGTGCCTTAGCCTTATCTCGCCTGACCGTGCCTTCCTTTGCTTTAAGCTTTCCTTGCATTGTCGTGCATTGCCTAGCCTTGCGTTTTCGTGCATTAGCCTTGCCTAGCCTCACCGTGCCTTGCCTTGCGTTACCCTTTGCTTGCCTTGCCTTGCATTGCCTAGCCGTGCGTTGTCGTGCCTTAGCCTTGTTTCCCCTTGCCGTGGCGTGCCTTTTGTTACACTTGCCTTGCCTGGCTTTGCCTTGCCTTCCTTATCTTCCGTTACTATTTCCTTGCCTTGCCGTGCATTGCCTAGCCTTGTATTGTCGTGCCTTATCCTTGCCTCGCCTGACCGTGCTTTCCCATGCGTTACCCTTTCTTTGCTTTGCCGTGCATTGCGTAGCCGTGCGTTGTCGTGCCTTAGCCTTGTTTCCCCTTGCCGTGCCGTTCCTTCCGTTACCCTGGCCTTTCCTTCCTTTTCCTTGCCTTGCTTACCTTCCGTTACTCTTTGCTTGCCTTCCCTGAATTTCCTAACCTTGCGTTGTCGTGCCTTAGCCTTATCTCGCCTGACCTTGCCTTCCTTTCCTTTAAGCTTTCCTTGCATTGTCGTGCATCGCCTAGCCTTGCGTTTTCGTGCATTAGACTTGCCTAGCCTCACCGTGCCTTTCCTTGCGTTACCCTTTGCTTGCCTTGCCGTGCATTGCTTGCCTTCCCTGAATTTCCTAGCCTTGCGTTGTCGTGCCTTAGCCTTATCTCGCCTGACTGTGCTTTCCCATGCGTAACCCTTTCCTTCCCTTGCCGTGCATTTCCTAGCGTTCGGTGTCGTGCCGTAGACTTGTTTAGCCTTGCCGTGCCGTTCCTTCCGTTACCCTTGCCTTTCCATGCTTTTCCTTGTCTTGCTTACCTTCCGTTACTCTTTGCTTGCCTTCCCTGAATTGCCTAGCCTTGCGTTGTCGTGCTTTTGCCTTATCTCGCCTGACCTTGCCTTCCTTTGCTTTAAGCTTTACTTGCATTGTCGTGCATTGCCTGGCCTTGCGTTGTCATGCCTTAGCCTTGCCTCGCCTGACCGTGCTTTCCCATCCTTGCCTTGCCGTGCATTGCCTAGCCGTGCGTTGTCGTGCCTTAGCCTTGTTTCCCCTTGGCGTGGCGTGCCTTTTGTTACACTTGATTGCCTGGCTTTGCCTTGCCTTCCTTTCCTTCCGTTACTCTTTCCTTGCCTTGCCGTGCATTGCCTAGCCTTGCATTGTCGTGCCTTATCCTTGCCTGACCTGACCGTGCTTTCCCAAGCGTTACCCTTTCCTTGCCTTGCCGTGCATTGCCTAACCGTGCGTTGTCGTGCCTTAGCTTTGTTTCCCCTTGCCGTGCCGTTCCTTCCGTTACACTTGCCTTTCCCTGCTTTCCCCTTGCATTCCTTACCTTCCGTTAATCTTTGCTTGCCTTCCGTGCGTTGCCTAGCCTTGCGTTGTCGTGCCTTAGCGTTGCCTCGCCTGACCGTGCTTTCAAATGCGTTACCCTTTCCTTGCCTTGCCGTTCATTGCCTAGCGTTCGGTGTCGTGCCTTAGACTTGTTTCCCCTTGCCGTGCCGTTCCTTCCGTTACCCTGGCCTTTCCTTTCTTTTCCTTGCCTAGCTTACCTTCCGTTACTCTTTGCTTGCCTTCCCTGAATTTCCTACCCTTGCGTTGTCGTGCCTTA